>NW_027175931.1:19136622-19226622 GCF_023055335.1 Clinocottus analis | reverse complement strand
ACACACACACACACACACACACACACACACACACACACACACACATCCTCACAGCCCACTTTCTCTCCTTTTCCCTCCCTCCCATCCACCCTTCACCTGTTTCGCTCTCTCCTTACCAACTCTCCATTTCAACAACTCTTTGTACTTGCTATGTTTTTTTTTATTGTTGACAAAGTCATTGCATGTATTAACTTCCCTTTGACCAGTCTGTCACAGGCTCTCCCCTCTGCAACACAATGTGTGTTTTGGAAAAGAGCTAGCTTAATACCACTGGCAAGTGTGCAGACATCTACCTTATACCTCTTTGGCATGCTTTGTGGTCTCTCAAAGAGAATGTCTCACATTCCCCAGAGAGTGCAACACAAATATGTAAAGGGATGTAAGCACAGTAAACAACACAGCCTGCCAAACACAGCCACATAAAACATGTCAAAACATACTATACTGGGACAACGTGGCCAGGTTCTTGTTTGTTATCTCAATCTGGGGATGCTAGGTAGCTAAAAGATGAATCCAGATTGGGATGCTAGGTAGCTAAAAGATGAATCCAGATTGGTTGACTGATCTGCAGCTACAAGAGCGCGCCGTGTGAAAAAGTGGCTCCAGTGGATGTTGTGCACTCGGCTGCCTAACTCTTGCCGACTGTTAACCTCCCCATCCATCAGCAAAGAGAGCAGCCGTGACACAACAAACCTGCTTCTTCCATTAGAGCCATGCCAGAGCCTAATTCTTGTCCCTGCACTCTTTCTTTCCTCTGTATCTCCCTGTTACAATACAAAAGCAGTCTGCCCCCCTCTGCTCCCATGAAGTGAGCAACTAAACAAGTCTTCAACACAAAATAAAATGGTGTTACCTTCTCCTCAACGCCTCTCTGTTCTCCCTTGACGCCCTCGTCTTTGAGGGATGACGGGGCTCACGTTGGCAATAGAGCAAATTAGCACACAGACGCATTGGGATAAAAAGACCAGCTCTTATTATGGCCAAAACGCACGAGCACACTTCTGGGAATAGAGATATGTAAATGAGCTCCACGCACCAAGTGCTGTCTTTTTCTGGGCTGTTGTTTTGCTCTTTTAAATAATTGACAAGGCTATGCTTGTGAAAAGACAGGGACAAATCTGCTGAGTTAATGTCCCAGTCAGATGAATTTTAGCACCAAACACTATCAACCCACCCCCCCACCTAGAATTGTTACCACCCTGGCAGTTCATAAATCTTACATAACCCCAGCTCAGCAATATAACAAATCCATTCCGCCAGCATGTTCTGTTTATTGTTTTGCTGGAGAGCTGGCAGTGGATGACATCTATATTTACTCTCTAGATTACGTTCCGTTTCCAAACAACATTTTAACGTCAGGCAGGTCTCTGCATTGGGGCTGGGGACATATTAGCGGGATTGCTGAGGGCAAACTGTTGGCTGTTCCCGGCCATCTGGGGAATAAAAAGGCTTGTCCCTTTTTGTAAGAGTTGGAGCTGTCAGAGGTGCACACATGGCTCAGACAGTGATCTTTTACTGGGGGTGTTGGGGCAGAGTCGTGGCTGTGTTCACTGTCACACTGTGGCATCTGTGTTCCCCGGCCTCCCATGGGAATGAGCAGTGCGTGATTTTGGCCTTGAATGGGAGTAGCAGCTATAAGACACAGCATACATGGTAGTGACTATCTATTAGCCTGACTTTTGGGTTTGTTTGCTTCTTTTTTTGGGGTTGCAGGATGCAGCTTTCTCTTCAAGGTCCCTTGCCAGCCACAGCAGATGGGTGGAAACCTCTCTTCTGGATAAAAACAGCTCTGAGCTTTCCCCTTTTGCTCATCATTAAAATCCCAACAACAAAAAACTACGACAATAAATCCACATCTGACGGTGTTTTCACTCAAACTGGACTTACATCGCCTTCGCGCCACACTGTTGTGACATCTGTCCCTCCGTTGTTCCAGAATGACAGCCAACCAGATGACGAAACATTACGAGAGCAGTTTGCTTTCCGAGCAGTTTTTATCTAAAACAGAAATGCACCTGGATTTTAGCCTAAGCAATGTGCAAAGGAAAGTGCCTCATTAAGATGCACAACCGAAACCCTGCAGGATCAAGGTGATTGGAATGTAAAACAAGCAGCTACAGGCTCCACTTCTCACAGCTGTGTGTCATCTCCATCATGAAGCAGGTGGGCCCCACACCACATGCCAGAATTAAAGTAAAAGGCACCACTGCATCAGTTACGGAAAAGGGCAAGGATATGATGCAGCACAACAGCAACATACGTGAAGCATTCTCAGCGTGTCATTTGAATCCAGCTTGGGCTCTGTACTCTTTACCAAGTACTGGAATAATTAGCTTATCTCTGGCACACAAAACCGCACCTTGCACCTCCATTGTGTGTTTATGACGCAAGGTCGTAATGGCTTGAATGCCATTGCTGAAGCGCAAAGCTTACCAAAGAGGGGAATCCAACACATGTCAAGGACTTCACACTCATTCACAGCAGTGAGACACATGCAGAGAGAGAGGTCCTCTCCGCAGCAGAAATGGCATTTCAGATTTACATGTGGGGGGAAAAAACGAGAGGGTAAATTGAAACTGGTGAGTCCAATACATGTTATCCCTACTGTACGAGCCTTAACAAGGTCAGAATACTGCTTCTGCTTCTGTAAATGACTACATTTCGGACTGTAAGACAATTGTGAGGGATTTGCATATAAAAAGAAGTGTGATCGTAGAAAAGACCTTGGCCTATATTCTGTAATTACGACAACTCCATCTGTCTCTCACTCCTGACTTTTAAATAACACTCATCCATCCTATCTTTTGGATTCCGGGGTAAATCCTCTTGTCCTCCTTTAGGCATTATATAAGACAACATCTGGTGGCAGTCTACATCTCATCGATTCAATCTTGAAATGTTTAATACAATTATCTTATCTTGCTTTCAAGGAATATTTGTATACACGGCTATTGTAATTGTTAGCTGAATGTGAGGAAAAGTCCAAGCTTACTTTGTTTAGACCCCAACAAGATTGCAATGGCACCGCCACAAATTGTCCTAATCGCCCCGCAGTAGGTTAGAGCGGGGCTGACTTTTTAAGTGGTTCTGCAGTTGCAGTATCACAGGCCACAGCGTGCATGTACATCGCAGGACATAATTAATTCTCGCAGGCTGCAGCAATTACCTGAGCCCTTACTGTTCCTAAAAGTCAGTCTGATCCGTGACAGACGTATGAGCACAGATAACATTTTCCAGACACAGACACGACAGATATTACAAGCACTAAGCTCAGATGTGACTGTGACACTAGCCTGTCTCATTAAAGCCACGGACGAGGAGGCCGGCACTGGAGCAGAAGGTGAGTGGAGCGAAAATTGAATGGAAAGACGATTCTTGCTCTTTTTTCTTCATCACATCCTCCACTGAGTGTTTTAATTTCACTCGGCAGCCAGAGCAGACACTTTCATTTGGAGGCACCCGTTGTGGAACTGTGGAAACTGGAAATGTTTGGCTCCAGACCTCCTTTCCCTTGTGTTTGAGTCTTCGCAAGAACCCCAAATTAATTCCAATATTTGTGTTTATTGTATGTATTTGTTCAGAAAAGTCTTGGGAGAAAAAATTATATCTGCAAAAAAAAAAAACCAACCTTTAAAAGGTATTCTGATTGTAACTATGAACATCCTGCATGATATGAGCCACATTCCCCAAAAATACCTCCTGGAGCGTTAATAAGACAACGTTTTGGAAAGATTAGGACCTAAATAATCAAAATCTGCAATAAAAATTATAATAAAACAAACCTTGGTCTGTTAGGAAGGAGTTTCAGTCAAAAAACTGTGTCGTTCAGTTCAAAAATGGAAAAATTATGTATTTTATGCCAAAAGATTGTCTGAATGAATGAAAATGAAAAGTACTTTATTAATCTCCAAGGAGACATTTTTTAATGAATGAGGCATGCTGGGACTTAAAATGGATGCAAAAGGATTTTTGCACACGGTTTCAAAAAGGTTAAACGTGCTGTGGGATGTTTTAGAGAATTATGTTGTCACGGTCATATACATATGTATAAGAGAATGTTTTATTCACCTAGTTGTATGTCTCAAAAACAGTAGCACCAGCAACAGCTGCAACAACACATAAGCACACACACTTTCCCAGCAAACAGGACAGATTTTGGGCAGAATCCAATACCCAATGATGAGAACTATGTAATAAGGGAGGGAATGGGGGCGTTATCTGCCCTAAGTGTGAATAAATAATATGTTTGTGTGGTGGTTCGAGGGCTGTTTTAGAAAGAGGATGGCGAATGCTCTCGTCCAAACTACCGGAAGCAGCCTGTTTTGCTCGTGACAATGACTTGTTTCAACTAAATCTACGTAAAGTGAACGTCAGCGCAGTCTCTCTCTCCTGTTCTGTGTTCGGTGGGGGTGCTGAGTGTCTTCTGGAGAGAGTTGTGGACTCTCCAACTCGTAGTCAGTTAAGGAGATGGCTCAGAAGTTACTTTGCTCCAACTGTGCACACGCCAGAGACTGAATAAGCCATTGTTTTCATGTCAAACATCTTAAAATAAATGAGTTCTGACTGTGTGATTTGGATGGAGTTTGAGATTAATCTGTGGTATAATAAACTATATGAATCAATGCCAGGAGTCAGATCAGTTCAGACATACTGTCACACAGGAGGTGTATTCCCAATAAATGCCCGTGCTTTCGAGCTCACGTACAAACCAAACCGCACCTACGTCCTTCTCTTTGTTTGATAAGGAACAGAAATGCACATGACAGATGCTCCCTTCTCCCCTTTTCTTAACCTCTGCTCCATCTTGCAACGCTATGCCACTCCATCTTGAGGACTTTCTAACTCTCAATGCCAAAAGGGCAGATGCCCAGGTGCTGCCGTAGCTGAATTGCTGTCCTCAGCACTCAAAGCCAGTGTCGCATGGTGAGGATAGCTTGGGAAGGGGGGGGAAGAAAGGGGGGGGGGGGGCTGTCAAAGTAACAGGAGAGCACCTGGGATTACTGTCAACCATTTCCTGGATGGTCCCTCTCCCCTCTCCCACCTGTCTCGTTGAGAAATGGCATTCACATTGGCATTGACCTTTAAACTCCAATTAGCCACTTAATAAGAAATGTATTATTAATATTAGAAAAACCAACAGGGCTTAGGTTGTTGGTCTCTTTCACCTCATTATCATTCGCTAATGACCATCCTTGCATCTCATTTCCACAACAAAGGCTGAGGAAATGGGGTTTGCACATGAATCAAGTGATTTTTATTTATTTTTCTAAAGGGTATATGGAGATGGACAGATTTTTCTGTGCATTTACAAACAAATGTTCAGTCCCTTTCCAAGTTGCAAGGTCCTATGGATTTAATCACTTAGATGCTTCTTCTGACTGCATAAATAAGAAAGTACTCAGCTGCATAAGAGCACTGCATCCACTTCTAAACTCAGAGTCCTCATGCTGTAATTCAGTGTGAAATGGTTGACAGGGAAGTGTGAAAATGGCTTCCAGGAAGAAAAAAAAGAAGTGACATGCACACCAGTCAGTGCTGCCTTCTCCACACAAACACAGACTTGTTAATTATTTGTCATCTACTGCTAGGTGTCACGTGGTGAAACTGTGCCAGAGGCTTCAATGGAAACACTCCTGAGTATTGGCCACTAAATAAATAGCTTTTGGATTAGAACAATCTCCTTTGGCAAAATAAGATGTTTGGAATGCACCAGCGGTGCATTGTATGGCTGTATAATGAATGTGACTCAGCTATCCAATAAATGGTAATGTTCCTCCATTAAATACCCTTGACGCTGTGTTTTCTGGGATGGATCTACAGTCTTCACAATGGGTCAATTTGTTCATGTTTCTGGTTGTCTTATCCCACTTTTCTTTATCTACTTCATGTCTCACTTAGTCGATAGCATTTTAAACAGAAGAAGGTATTTTTCCTTTTTAAACACGTGTCAGACAGAAGTAGAGATGTTTTCCTCCTCTCAAATTTGCTTTCTATTTTTTAGGCGGCTTAGATAGATTTAGGGGATCAGTTTGAGGTTTATATTTTTGCTCCTCTCTACATTATCTTCGTGAGTTCTCTCCAAACCTCTTCTCCTCGAAACCCTCAGTCATCAGTCCACACGGCCTCTTGCGCGCACGGAAACACAAGCCTGACTGAAAACTACAACAATGTAGAGTTGACAAGGAGGGGTAGCAGAAGGCTGACACTGTGATAGGATTGGGAAGATAATAATATGAGTAGGGAATCTTTCTTTAAATAGATCTCTCTCTCCGGGCCCTGACAGTGGCTCGAAGTTTGCGACACACTACAGAGACAGATGGAAATGCATTGCTCGTGTGTGATGTCACGGAGTCATTTCACATCACTTGCATGAGGTGAGCTTCAGGGCGCCGCATGCGACTCCTCATTAAGAAAAGCCTCTGTTTGTTTAGGAACAAAGATAGACCATTTGTTTTGAAGCCTCCAATATTTTGCTTCACAATCATCAGCAAAGCACTTGTGGTCTCTGAGCCATATTCATGTTTGGTTAAAAACATCTGGCAGAAGAGAGCAGCCCCCTAGATGTGGGCTGATGAAGAGCCGCTCCGACGACATCGTGGGACACGGCCCGACAAGCTAAAGAGCAGAGGTTACAGGTGTTTCCCTTGTGTTGCATTCATTGTGCTGGACTCATTTATGGCAAATCCCCCAACACCGTCTGCTACCACTGGTAACAACATGAGCAACGTGCTACTTTTTTGTCAGTGCTCTTAATAATTGCGGTTGACTTACAATGTACAATTACTACAAGATTTCATAATCTCTACACGTAATTATCTCTGCATATTGTCTATCACTGGAGATGGGAGATTAAGGAACCGAATGGGGTGCTTTTTTTGTTTAGTTTTACATGACATAATGTTAAAAAAAAGTCAAGTAATTAGTATTACCATTGCTGATGTGTTTGCCAGCTTGCACAAACATAAAGCCTGCCTGATCTGTAGTGTTCTTACAGCCCGCCTTTGTTCTCTCTGAGCTAAATTCCATTAAAAAATGCTCATCACGTTAAATGAAGTCAATGCAAATGCATTTCCCAATTAGTCTTATCTTGCAAGTCTGACGCTTCCAAAAAGCAAATCTCACTATAATTGTGTGTGTATGTGTGTGTGTGTATGTGTGTGTGTGTGTGTGTGTGCAAGCATGTGCGCACACACACAGTTACACACACACAGTCACACACACACACCCTTGCTTCTGTGAGCCTACTTTTAGGTAAGAACTTAGAAATACGGTTGATGATGGATGAGCTTAAAGTTCAGGTATAAGGATTGAGAGGTAATGCATGCAGTGCTGATGCTTAAAGCTGCTTATCAGTGGTTTTGCATGGTTTAGCCTGTTCAGTACACATGATGTGTATATTACATTGCAAACAAGTTGTCCATAGCATGGTGTCGACAATGAGGGATTTATATGCCAGGTAGCCATCAGTTACAGTTTGTGCAAATTGTAATGAAAAAATAACTTAATGAATAGTCTCTAAAGATTGATACTGAATAAACTCTTAATATATCTACGGTACTTAACTGATCACACATTGAGACTCCACCGGCCACAAAGGGACATATCATTTAAAACACACACTCCGTGCAGGTAACGCCGCCATTCATCCTCCTCATTACATATATCTCGTCATTTGTTATTGACCACGTCCACCAATCAGTTCCCAGATATTAGTGTCTGCGCATGATGTTATCCTGGCCTGTGGCCCATACTCTGGTTTTCCCGCTCCGACTCTTCCTGTGGGTCAGTACTCAGATGCGCACCAGGTCATAGTGAATCCTTCCAGGCCCCCCTCTTTACCCTAACTTGTCCTTTGTAAGGCCAACTACACAGTTTGTGGAACGGGCCGCATCCTGTTCTTCTGACTGTTCCAACAACATGTTTTTTTCTTATGCAATGTTCTCTTCAATAGGCCTGGCTTCTGCCAAAAATATGTACTGTGTGTACAGAGGAACATTAGGAAAGTGTGCGTGTGCTTAAGTGGTGTTGCAGCTGTTTGGTTTGGTTTGATTACTTTATTGTTACCGTGGGTTGACTTGGTTTGCAGTAGTAAAAACAGTAGAAAAACAGTAGAAAAACGGTAGAAAAACGAGGCATCCATTTCGAAATAAATTACCACAAACACGGACAACCAGACAAACATGATAAGAGTAGTCAAAGCGCCACATCAGTGCTGTTATAATTACAATTTGTACACCTGCGTGATGGCTGCTGGAACAAAGCTGGTTTTATACCGCTTTGTTCTGAACTGTGGTACAACATACCTCCATCTGTTTTATGAGACGTACAACTACTCATTGGATTTGATATTAACTCATGTGTATAACACATTTCCTTATACAGTATATATGCAGATGGTCGTGACAACATGATTCTCTAAAACATTTCTCCTCCCACAGTTTGAGGATCTACTTGTAGAGACTCAAAACTCAATGGACACAAGTCATCCACTCCAATGGTGATTTAGTTGCAGGTTATATGGTCTCTGTGGGGTGCATAGAGATGGAATGAGGCTCTGAAATGTTATGTAGTGTGCACTTTGACTTGTACTTGGCAGCACCAAAGAAAATGATTTTTCAAATAGTTTCTTCCTTTAATAGTCCTGCAACAGTGATGAAGAGGATTAAAAAGAACATAGGTGAATGTATGTTGTGTGTGAGTTTCCTGTCCTGCAAATTGATTGTTATGCTGTTCTAAAATGAATAGAAAAACAGTGGCTGCCCATGGGAGTGAGATAATCTATCAGGTCAGTAATACATTTGTCGCAGAGGATCCTCATCGTGAAATACAAGGATGTGTGCATATGTCTTTGAGGTTAAAGTGAGTTGCAAATCGATACAAGTGTTTATTTTTCCAGCTAGGACGTGAGATGCTAACACTTTACAATCCAAAAGGTGGCACAAAGCAACAACAAAAAAGCCCCAACTGAGCCTCCTCCAATAATCCCGAATATCATGTAGCAGGAATTACAGCACTTCATTGCATGGTGTATTCAGTGGGCATCTCGTTCATTCCATCTTAGAGCGGTTCTGACAGACAGATCATCCCTTGTGCCCACTCCATGGCTGACTGGTTTTGAGGAAAAGAGAGATTGTGAAAGCGAGACAGTCAGAAAGACAGAAAAAGCCAACACAGAGATGGAGTGACATGTATGCCTGCAAGGCTACGCAAATGTGCCCAGAGACGCAATCAATCAGACATGTTGTTGTCGTATAAACCAGAGAGAAGACACCCAATCAGAATCACAAACACCATTCTGACTGTTCAAACAGCGATATGAGGACTATGTTGTCTCACCTGCAGTTGAATACACGCTGCAACTAATGCACACGCCCAGACATATTTGTGGATGGCATGGACATGATCACACCTTGTCGCAGCATTGATCAGCCTGTACAAACTCACGGCCCGCAGATGAAGAGATCAGCAGCCGGTGACTGTCAGACAAAGAACCAAAAGGCCAATCGGGAAATCTACGCGTCCACCCCATTAACGTGGTAATTATGCACAGCAGTCCAACGACGTCAAGTCAATTTGGGAGGGGCTGCCAGTGTGTGTCGACTGAGACACGTTCCTTCTCTGTGTTTGTGAATGGCGGACATGTGACAGTGAACGCTGTGTCCGGTGCATCTGCCGGGCTTGGTAGAATGTGTTATTTTAGGTGCAAAAAGATTCAAATTCACCAGAGAATGTCTGCGCTGTTCCTGCCAACGCTGACGCATCTCTGCCTCACTATTATGGACTCAGACATGCTGGCACACTGAGCACTTTTGGCAGACTGGTGAAGTCTTTGAAGTCGTTTGTCTTGAATTAAGTGATTTTCTTTTTCCAGCACTGGTAAGACAGTTGATCTACGTATAAAAAAACCTTGGACAGAGTAGGGATGGAGCATGTCTTGAGTACAAAATCCCCACATGCCAATCGCCTTCGGTTTCAGCCTTCCATTTAACCCTGAACATAAATGGAAAATGAATTTGTGCTGAGGGAAATCGTCTCCTTGAGGATCTGTTGTTGATAACAATGCATTATCAACAGTAATAGCATTGACCAGCATATCCATTAGTTTGACACAAAAGCGAGACAGACATGTTTGCTCATACATTAAACGGTGAAGAGCCTCTTCTGGAACGCAAACCGTGACTCACCCTAAAAAATCCAGACGTAACACTTCTCATGAATGATAAATAGGTCCGTTATGAGAGGCAGTTAGTTTAGACAATATAGGCCTTCCCTAAAAGCCGTTATAGCTATGAGCACTCATCACCCCGGTGTGTCCCATTTCGACTGCTGGAATAGCAATAATTGATCTGATGGCAGCAAGAAAAACACGTTGTTTTTCTCTGCCCCTGAGGCACCCAGCAACACACACACACACACACACGCTTTCTAGACAGATGTTTTTTCACAAGACCGACTGACCAAAAACAAACATAAACACAAGCAGCGATTGTTTTATGATGACCCTCACCAAGCACGCCTCACTGTATGCTTGTGTACAAGGTTTTAATTCATGGTTTGAGTATCTCTTAAGCCTCTTTTGTTAAATATAAACTGCATAAAATAACAGAACAAAAGGAGTATGGCTTGTTCCCACTCCTGACAAAAACCATACACAAGACGTGGTCTAATGCAGTGGTTTCTAAAGTGAGGTCTAGAGACTTCCAGCGGTCCCTGGGGGGGCTCCAGCAAAATGAAGAACAGTCTCTCACTATTATTTCACTCCCACGATAATAGCACAATGGGAGCATGTATTACTGTAATCTCTTCTCATTAGAGATTAGAGTTTTTCCTCTCCCTGTTGTCAGACATCCAGTGCAGACAGTTATGCAGCTGCATGGCCAATTAAAGCCTCGAAAGAAAGAGGCTGCTCCTTGGGACAAGAGATCATCAACTGAGAGTCTGTTGTGTAACGTGTGTCTCTATCTGGGGGATCTCGATATTAAAAGTTTGAGGAGCTCTTCCCTTTTATATGAGGTGCAGAAGGTCTCGAGTGTTCATATAGCGTGCAGCCAGGGGAGAATAACCCTGTGAACTGAGGTTTGATCCATCACATCTCGATGTACTGACACACTGCATATAATAACGCTTCAGCAGAGTGCAATGCTGAGAGAGATAGCCTCGTTGTGACCCGGGTACAACTCATAAACTGCAGTGCGGCATCAGCTGTATTAATAGCACACACACAGTAGTCCCCATGCTTTCTTACACGAACATGTTAATGCCCGTTCCTCGTCTGCAAATTAAAGACACGCATCAAATGGCGCATCGTCTGTAATAATAACGCGTCAGCGGGGCAGCGTGGTGCATTATGGATGAATCATATTTCAACATCTGTTTTATAAGTATAGCCCACCAGCATTGCATTTATACACGTTACGAGAGCGCACAATTCGCCTTTTCGGCGGAATAGACTACAGTGAAAAAAGTTGAGTCTTACTCACCCCTTTTGAACATTGTGTTGGCCTAGGTGTATCTCGTCTTCTGTCCTCTGAGAATCATCTATTCTTATATTCCAGACTTCAAACTTGTGCGCTTCAGTTTTGAAGTTGATCCGGAGCGTCCGTGGCTCGTCGTGTAAATGTCAGTTGTCACTCCTCATGATTCGCTCGCGATTCACTGGCTTGAGTTGCACCGCGGACTGCCGTGGGTTTGATGAACATTGACAACAGACAACAATCTCCGTTTCCACAAAGTCTGGCAGACCGTGTAGTCGGACCTGATGGGAAATTAGGCGACAATCATCGCGAAACGGACGAACTAAAATCATCCCCTCGGTCCGAAATAACGGTAACTCCACTGTGTGTGTGTGTATGTGCGCGCGCGCGCGCGTGTGTGTGTGATGAGCATAAACGCACAGTAGTCCGATACAACCTCTGATAGCCAACTCCTTTTTTTAGACGCAAATGACCGTAGAGGCTGCAAATCAGTCCTGGGGGCAAGTCGATGGTGAACACAAGCCCCCACCACCACCACCACCACCACCACCAGCAACAGCAACAGCAGCAGCTCCCCTCCACACACACACACACACAGTCACACACACACACACTAACACCACAGATAAGTGAACTCAAGTGGCCAATCTCAATTTCTTCTGCCGCTGCTTCAGATCCTTTCAAATCGCATCATATTCGTTGAAATCTCTAATTAACATAAGTTATTTGGATTCGCATTCCGCCTCTGATGTCGGATTATAAACGCAGACTCCTCAAATCCTCCTTAATAGTGTAGACTTTGATGCCTTCCGTTTCCTTAAAATCCCCTCTCTTTTTTTCAGCTAGACTCGCAATTGTTACATGTCTGTGATCTTGTCTGTGAAGATCTCTCTGCTTCCCACCGATGGACCAAAAAGCTCGTTGACGCGCTCGAGGAGGGAGAAAGTATGTTGCACCGCCTCAGCCCCTCCACCGGGCAGCATCCCGCTCCATCCCTCTCACTGCCGCTGTCCCTGTCTGCCCCGGCAAGACACACACGGCTCCCTGACACCCGAGGTCTTCATAGCAGATATGAGGTGACACAACATGACCAACTCTATGGAACAACATATAGTCGAGGACCAGACACCAGGGGGATTATCTGTGATGCTGCAGAGGGAGAACGCTTTCATTAGCTGATTTATTGATCACATAGTCCACCCAAATACACATTTTAAAGATAATAGACTGCTGAATTAAATAAACAGATCACTCCCCCCTCCCCCATCTCTGCATTGCACATTGTATTAATGACACGCAATATAAGATTATATATTTAGTTAGGATTTTTTTTAACTTTTCAATTGTATTGAAATATATATATATATATATATATATATATATATATATATATATATATATATATATGTATATATATATATATATATGTATATATATATATATATATATCAACTGTAATTCATGATACTTTCATTATTTTATCTCAAGCCTCGCTTAATTAACTATGTTTCGTAAATTCCCCTTCCTTTTCCCTTTTTTCAAAAATTTCTAACATGTTTTAGAAATACGTTTGGCTGCACGATATTACTTTTTTTAAAAAAGTATTAATGTAATGATTTACTTGAAGTTTATTTTGTTTTGTTAAACTATAATTGTTTTTTTTTTCATGACAGGCCAATGCAGAGTACTTTAAAACTCCTTTAGAGAACTGATTTGGTTGTAAAAAAAAATGAATTTTAAGGTTTACTTTCAAATTATATTATTGCCACCGTAGATAATGTACTTTAACCCAAATAAATACACCGCAATAAACTACAAGTCTATCGTCATGGTCCTGTCCTTCTGTCCCGTTCAGGGACATCGGTTACATCGGGGCTCTACTTCTCGCCACTGATTTCTGCAGTCCATTGCTTTTGTCTTTCTCTTCCTCACACGCTTCATGTTTGGTAGAAAGAAAACATGGCAGCGCCCTCGAGTGAAGTCCAGATTGTTGATGCAAAAAAGCCCACAGGTAAATATTAACTCCACATTGTATCATTTTTATACAGTAGAACGATACATGTGTAACTTCTCTGAGTGCTTTAGGGAGATATATCGCTTCCAGGTTGATGGGGAAACGTTATTATCCACTGCTACTACTGAGCAGTCTGCCTACAATGCAAACAAGCAAATGGGTAATAGCACTGCATGGTGTTTAGTTGCTATTCAGTTGCTATTTCCAGTACAATCAACATACATGAAGAAACACGTGCGCTTCTGCCAACGAGTTCGCATCCAATCAGCGTCCAGCGTTGTGACGTGTCAGCCGACTTCACGAGTCTGAGGGATGAGTTGTGTGTCTTAAAGGGTTTGTGACAGCAGGTGTTTGTCATTAGGCTCGTTCGTTAGAGCTGCGTCTCGCCTGCAATCCACGCGGGAGCGGGCGGCCGCTGCGGGAGGCGTTGACAGCAAACTGCGATCAAGTTGGACAGTTTTCAGCTGCCTTTTTAAAGCATTAACAGGAAGTCACAGAATAAAATACTTCCTGCTCGTTACGATATGTAGTCTACTTGTAGTTTTCAGTTCAAGTTTGGATTTATTCATGTGTGATTATAAATATATACATGTAGAAATGTGTGTGTCGCTGCATCCTTTGTTGTTTTTATGTCTGCCTGTGAAATACATTACTACTGGTTTTGATGTGTGTTGTATTAATATGATTTTGTATTATAAACCACACAAAATATGTTTTTGGATTAAACCTGAGGCTAATAGTCAAGAATCGAGCGTTAAGTATTACAACTACACATAATAATAGGATTTTCGACAACATGTGGTGTTTTCTGTCAGATCTAAGAGCAAGTCAGCTCTCCGATGTGGCCACAGCCAGGCGTTTCCCATTGCCCATTGTCACCACGAGGATCCCAAATATCTGTCGTAACAATTTCTATGATTGCCCACGACGGCTATTGTTATGGTTAATAGTCACATTTTCCGGACGAGTAATGCTTATATCATCATTCTATTATATCCAACTCTAAATGATCAGTGGTCATTATTTTATATTACTGTTTATGCTGTTTGTTAATGCACATGATGCATCATGTCTGTCAGATGGACTGACTGTTGAAATTGTATTGTGTCGGTCCCTCTGTACACATGACATAATTGCACATGGGCTCCCTCCTCTGTGGCTCTTCCTAACTTTTCTTCCTTTTTGGTTTCCTGGTTCGATGGGAGGGCCCAAGGACAGACGATGTATGGTGCTTCCTCGCTCTTAAAACGTGGCTTGGCCCTGTAGATCAGAGATGTATACGTGCAATTTACCTGAACTGTATTACTAGACACACACGTGAATGTTTGAAAGCATGAAATGTGCCGAATAATCCTGATGAATAATTTTATTGATTCAACTTTAATGTGGATTTGACTGTGACCCTCGCATGCTTGTTTCTGTTAGCTCTAATAGATGTGCTTGAACCTGCGTTCGCCGCACTGCTAACAAGTCAATCTCTTAACTCTCTCCTCAGTCCGAGGGCCACGGCGGGTAGCCAATCAAATCCCAGATGAAATCCTGCGAGACCTTGAATTACAGGAGGCGATCAAAGCCCTGCCTGCAAATTACAACTTTGAGATCCACAAGACGATTTGGCGAGTGAGACAAGCAAAATCTACGAGAGGTGAGCTTGGTTCTTTCTTAATACATTTGATTCAATGGGGGGGGGAGCGGCTTGCGAGCAGCGGGTGCTGCCGAAAGCCGCTCCGCCTCACAAAGCACTCACAGGCTGTGTCACCATACATCATTTCGTCTTCTTCATTCAAACATATTTATTGGATGTCCTTAACGTCGGTGTCACCTCAAGACACAGCTAGTTGTAGATGCAGGTGCCGCACTGTACTTAAAATGGTTACGTACGGTTATTCACACCTCATTTACAGCTGCTTTGCAAGTTAAAGAGTTAATGTATGAGCACACTGGAAGCACGCACCGCTGAGTGTCTTATACACAAACGCATGTGCAAGCTCCCATTCAAAATGCCATCCATTAATGCACCTGTGCTTTAACCTACTTTTCACAACTTTATTGTACAGTGTGTAACTTGCGAGGTTCACACAGGTTTATCCGGTGTTATAACAAATAAAAAAACAGACCCAGTTTCCAAAATGCCATGTAGGTCATCCCACAGTAACTCGGTCATCCCATTACATCACCGAACAACAAGGATTCAACAATATACATCGAAAGCAAAAAACAAGAAATTGGTATGTTTAAGTCACAATGTTTGTGGTGAAGTGATCCACGCAAAACAACAACTTTTTTGTTTACCGCCTTGTGTTATTGACGGAGTCGGACCGCTGCGCTCACGCTGCAGCTGATGGATGTCAAACTCGGATATCTTCTATCAAGCCATGCAACACGTATGTTTGTGTGTAGTTTGGACGACTACAAATTTTGTTGTAATGTCTTTTGACCCACACTGAACACAGAACTCTCTCAAAGTAGGAGGAACATCTTTCTGTTGATCAACTACAAAACTGGGACGCAATTTCAGTTGCCTCTCTGACAAGACGGTCCAGACTTCATATCTTTTGTTTGTTGATGTTATTTGAGGATGGAGGTCATTTTAAACCGACACAAGATATGGGTCGCATCCAATTGTATAGTCCAACAGAATAATGAAAGCAGAACCAAAATCAGAATTGAGTAGCAAGGCTTGCAGTATGATTGTAGCCTCGGGAGTAACTAAGGGCTCAGTGGGAGGCTTCATTGACACAGACTACCACTGTAGTCTCTGGCAAGAACCAAATCATATACTATTACATTGTTTTACTAGACTTTACGCCATTATAAGATGACAATTTAAATAAAACCGCAAGCTTTGAGGAGTCACCTATTTGTTTTTTCTCTATCCAAGCTGTTTTAAGAAAAAAAATAATTAGACTGGATCACTTTCTATTTGTACAGGTATTACTGGTCTAATATTTAAAAAACTCACTCTATCAGTACGGATATCAGTACGCCAAAACCTTAACCTTAGTTCTCTCTAATAACCTTTTTCTACGCCTGTGAAAACATCGCCTTCAAACTACGGTCTTTAATAAAGTTTCTTGTCAAAAACACAGCACGGTAACGTAATAATGTACCTTCACCTACTTTTTACTAAATGGCGCAGTCAACCGTCCTTCACTCATGTAAATGTCAAACTATGTATTCAGTCCTTCAATCTTCTTGGGTGAAAATATGCAGATGGCCTACCAAGTGGATTGAATAGTGTTGTTGTATATCTCTGTGGGGACTACGTGGTTTACTGCAGCTTTTTTGTTGTTGTGTGACCTTTTTATTTTTTGTATCATAGCTCTCTCTCTCTGTGAACTCAGAGAGCATAACTCACCTATTGCCCCTGTGTCTCTCTGTGTCTCTTTGTTTCCATCTGTTTCTTTGTCTTTGAACTCCTCTTGAGTGTCATACACCGTGCTTTTGAGATGGAGGACTGTAGAAGACACAGCAGACATTATTTTATTTCGCTGCCCAGACCCAAGTTCATAAATAGTCACATTTTCTCATTTCTCATTTTAATCTAATTTTGTGTTTTTTTTCTATACAATGTGTTGCACATCTTAGCTCTTCACAAGTGCAGCTTGGTTCAGACTATATTCTTCCTGCTGTTGGCTTGATAAACGTCACACATTCAGTTAAGATCAATAAAACACAAATGGAATTGGGTGACACTAACTAGCTGGCTTGAGTTTAATCTTTTCAATATAGAGAAACAATTGTTTGACTGATGCTTGGAAAAGGAAATCAGACATGACATATTGGGCTTTCCTTTTCCACATAAACACACACAGTAAACAAGATGTTTTCTTACGATTGCTTGAATGTGTTATATCACTTGTAAAAACGGAATAATAGATATAGACAATTCGACATCTCGATAGAGTTAAGGAAGCAAAAAGCTGTGCGGCCTTCAGTGTCTTGGGAGACCTTGAACTCATGGAAGTCTTTTCCTGCAGGGATTGTGAAATTCCCGGGGAGTTGGTCTGTTTTCCAAGGTCTCCTCACAACTTAACTACAGACAATCAAACGATTAGCACACTTGACACTTTGTCTTCAGATGTTTTCTGGATTTACAAGACAAAAAGCAACGTGTAGAGCGTTTAGTTTCTCCTTTTAGTTTCCACACTTTGTTCCCATGTTGCAGTAACGTTTGAGGGAGTGGGGAAATAAAAGTGAGGATGATTGTGATGATACTACTACTACTACCACTACCACTACTACTACCACTACCACTACCACTACTACTACTACTACTACTACTACTACTACTACTACTACTACTACTACTACTACTACTACTACTACTAATAATAATAATAATATGATATTTGCAAAGCAAACACGACCCAAAATTGCGGCAAAAAAAGACCATTTCATAAAAGCATTGAACACAACCAAACCAAACAAATAGCCAAAAAGAACAGTAAAAAACAAAACCATGGATACAAAAGAAATGTATAATAGATTATAAAACAACATAAAAGGGACGACATCACTTAAAAGCAATTCTAAAAAAAAGGGTTTTAAGAAGTGATTTGAAAGAAGTTATATTTTTATATATATAACAATTAATTTAGAAACATCAATTCTATTTTGCAAATGTACACATCCAGCAAAGCCAGAGATGGCACTGAACAGATTCAAGCAAGTGACTGGTGATTTGTTTTTCCGTCTGTGAGTATTCTCTTTGTGCGTCCTCCAATAACAGAACTACTGTTTTTATTCATCCCTTAATAGAACATGAGTCCCCAGGGAACGGTCTAAAATGGCCTTTTCTCCTCTGTCTGAACAGCGTGTTCCTTTTATAGAAGTAACAGAAGCGTTGGCTGCCAGAGTTCACTTAGAGCAGATCCTAGTCGGTATCCACAGATACCGACTTGGATCTCATAACGGTTAATTTTTTTTTAATAATGTTAATAATCTATTGCGTTTAAATTTGAGTCTACGTGCAGGATTAATAATTTAATTTAGCACAATATCACACCAACTAGAATCCAAAATGGCTATAAAGATGAATCAACACGTCTTAAAAAAGAAATCCCAAAATAATTTAAAAAATATAACCCTTATCAATGTAGCAATGTTTTATTCATTAGTTTGAGCTATTTGTTCCTAATTAACACAATTCCTTATTTTATGTCCCCTTTTTTTAATTTTGGCCATTTTGAAATTCCATAACATACGTAGTGACGCAGAGGATTGACGAGCATTTCCACCTGCATACACACCCATACACACAAGTCAATACAATGATTTTTATGTAGCGCGAAATCAAAACAGTTATCTCGGGCACTTTTATGATAGAGCATGTCTAGACTGTACTCTTAATAATGTTATTTACACAGACCCGAGAGAGAGAGATATAATCTACTACAGAATAAATAAACCCTGTGTATATATCCCTATCCCAGTCTTCCTAGTCATACCCTCCTGTTCAACATTCAGAGTAATCCCTTAGCTTTGTCCGTTCAGTCCACCGTTCACCGATAAATTGGTTTGTCCAGCAGTTTTCTAAGTTTACCTTCTGTCTTCGATAGTTAACGTAATCCCACATGTAGCGTTCTCGCAACTTGTATTGTGTTAGAACAGGGTTTGCATATAACCACATCATTAGAGGATTGTGGATTGACACTTCATGGAAGCCAAAAAAACCCTCTTTTTGACACATTGAGAAAGCTGCGTGTATGTAAATGTCATGGTCCACGTTAAGTAACGTGTCCAGGAATAAGAAACCTCCCACGCTCGTTTCATCCTTCGTCCCTTTCCCCAACCGTGTGGTTTAGATTCTCTGCTTTGTAGTTGAAGGTGTGCACTTCCAAACGGAGAAGCACTTCATCATTTTTGCCTCAAACATGCAGTCAAGCCGGTCCCACCTCCAGCATCTAACTCACCTTTCGCCGGGGGGCAGCCGATGGAGAGAAAGCTCTTTGCCTCTGTCAGCTGTGGCAGAGGTGTGCGCTGAAACCTTTCTCTGTTAATAAACTTGCCCTTTTCTCAGTAATGACCTGTCTTTCACTGTCTGCATGACCGCTTTGTGATCCCTTAACCTTTGATCAGTAAGAAGTGCTCTCGCTCCTCCTCCTCTTCACACCGGCCCCATCTATCACTCCATCTCATGGCCATCCAGCCTCAACCTCCTTGGCCTCTTGCCCGTCCCGGCTTTTATTGTTCAATGCCGTCTGGCCCTGAAGTGTTGAAATTGTTTCAGGCCTAGTCATGTGAAAACACTGCGCTGAATTCAGTGTCTTTGAGTTGTAAGTGTCCACCGAGACGTTGATGGATTTATTAAAGTGAGGTGCAGCAGAGTTTGACTGAGAGAAAAATGTCAAGGTTGATTGAAACAAAGTCTTTGTCTCCGGGTGCTCACTCAATGTATCTGACGTGGTAGCTGGGACTCCATACTAAACTGCTGCATACCTGATGGATGCATGTTTGTGATCATCTTAAATCTATCTACATGCAACATACATTGCTGCTTCATAAACGGGAGATGGAAAAATGACAATTGTTGACAGCAGAAGCTTAATATTTTACACAATTGCAAACAGACAAAATCACATTCTTGTAACAATCAGCGAAAGATTACGTAATGAATCTGTTAATTAACAGGGTATTGAAATTTAGACATTGTTTATCAGACTAAATTGCCCAAGATCCTTTTGGTTTCACCTTTTTAAAATGTAAGCAATTCCTGCTCTTCTGAAAATATAATCTATTTGGGTATTGGACTGTTGATCATTGGAAACAAACGCATAAACTTTGAATGTGTTGGACGGGCTTCTGGGAAATAATACTTCCCCATTTTACGATATTTTATGAACAAATAATCATCTGGATAAGTGTACTCTGTAGAATGCAGCTCTTTGCCAGGTGTGTCTGCAACGACCACTGTTTTATTGCTGCAATGAATGAGTACAAACAACGATTACCCCCCCTCCAGCTCCCTTCCCATCTAGAACACATGCGTATCAGAAGTGTTTTTCATTCGCACGTCTTATGCAACAAACAGGCTCTCATCATTTTAATCTATGCAGCTGTCTGCTCCGGCACCACACAGCTTCACTGCAGTTCACTGTGTAACACTTCATGTTGACTGTTTAACACTTCCTCTCCCGGTCCTCCAACTGCCAGGTCGGTTGTGTGTTTCGTTATTTTAGCTCTTAGCTCTGTTGGTTTTAGTAGCCTCAATAGCTGTTACCTTTGTTAGCCAACCACCAGCTAGCTCCCCTCCTAGAGACCAGAGACTTTATATTAGATGTGGATGCAGTAACCGTGATGCCACCTTTTTTGCTTTGTGGACTTTTTGAAGCCTCAAAGTTCGGCATTTTGGCCGTCGCGAGAGTGGAGCAACTAAAACTGTTTGAAATAACTTTCGCCAACTGAACAGACAGTGTAGGAGTAGTAGTAGTACCAGTACTAGTACCGGTACCATGTGACAGCAGTTGAGATGCTTCCAGGCCCTTTTGTCTGTTTAATCAAAGATTCTCCACGCAGAGTGAGTCCTCTGAGACAAAGCACACTTGGTAAATCCTGCCCTAATCTTTTTCCATTCATCTCAGTCGGTGTCGCACATGAGTAGATGTACATTTTTCCAGCACTCAAAACCTTCAGCAAGACCAACGGATAATTGATTGCTTGATTTCAATTTTTATAGAGGCTCCATCTATTTTCCCCCATTGAAATCGATCTTGTGTGAAGTTTGGTGGTGGTGGTAGAGGGTTGGCGGGGGGGTCTTTTGCAAAGAGGCATGAAAAAGAGAGAGTTAAAAGGTTCTGTACAAGCCATGAGCTGTAGCAACAGACTTGTGGTTATTGGTTTGGAATATATTTCCAACAGCCCGTCCCTTGCTGAAATAAACCGACACTGTGCGGAGGGGAAATTACCCTGAAATGTCACCATTTGCTGTCAGTGGAGCACTCTGAACCAGTGGCAGAGGATATATGAATAACTGTGCTGTCCAGGATTTATTAAATAACATGTTGCCGTCACTCTAACACAAGTATGTAACTCTCTGTTTGCCCTTTTTCCCACTCTCTCCAGTGGCCCTTCAGCTTCCAGAGGGCCTCCAGATGTTTGCCTGTGTCATCGCTGACATCATTGAGCGGTAAGGTGGTTATTTTTGATTGCTTAACTTATTTGATAATCCGTATGAGGAAGAAGCGGGCGTAGATGTCAAGCCAGTGGAGAAGGAACCTTTAACTGCCAGCAGTCACTTGGTACTCTTTAGAAGAGCGAGAGCTTTATCGTAATTCCTCGCCTTAGACCCAATCAGGGGTTCGGCCGAAAATGAAACATGATTACGCTGTTTTAAGACGCAGTGGATATCACAGCTTCCCCTGCTCACAGTTGAAGGAGGAGAAATATATTATTCTTGTTAATTACATCTCGTTTCTGTCTGCACGTGCCCTCTTGCACAGCGGCACTCGATCACACAGACAGCACAACGCTTTCTAATTTTTCACCCTGCAGTGAGAAGTGCTACAGCGTTAATGTGCTCTTTTTTATGCTGTGTTTTGCCCCCACCCTGTGATAATTATAACGTATGCTTGGTTAATAGCAACGCACCTTCTGAAAGAAAAAACTTCTTTTGTGAGGGTCAAAGGGAAGCCAATGAAAAAATGGCTCTTTTTTTGTTTTCTCCCTTCCCTGATTTCTGTCTCCGTGGTCTCATTTCACATTCAGTCGGCCTCGGTTTCTCAGGAGCACTCTCCGCTAAGTGTTTTCTCCAAGAAAACGGCTACCATTACTAAACACCCAGAGAGGTGTCTTTTCATAGGTGTGTAGTCAATACTAACCTGATTACGAGATGGACAAGATGAAGAATTGAGTGGCTTAAACTGTCAAAACTTTTCAGGCGGGACGGATATTGGATTTCACACAGGAAACTTGGATCACATCAGTTTGACTATATAATTGTGCTCTCTGTGTGTGGCTTTATATGCCAAGACACATTTATTTCTCCTTTAAATCCAACGTATTACTCGGTGTGGTTGTCTTTCCCCTTTGCCTAAACTCTTTTATCTGTCATGTTACTCCATGTTTTTTGTCTTTTCTCTTGCTGTGTCAGACCTCTATCACTTTATCGATCCATCCTTACAGTCATTTCAACACTGTTTTTTATTATAAGAAAGATGATAGAGTGAAGTTTTCATGATACGGTCTGGCCTTATCAGTTCTGCTGCTATCAGTCTGAGAGCTACAACTGTTTACTGGATGGCTTTTATACGGTATGCCCCTGCACTCCACATTTATACGTTTGAATTGTCACTGCCTAACGTGGAGTCTGCAAAATCGGCCCCATCTCTTCTAATGAGCGCAATTAGTGGACACTAATTGCTTTACTCCTGCATCCACTATCGCTCATCTCTCTGCATTTTTCATGCTCCCTTTACCATCATGATTTCTCCCCGAGACGGCAGCAGAGAAAATAGTTCTCACGGTTTTTCTTCATTAGCTCCTGCTATATTGTTTCCCTTAAGCTAAATTGCTTCTATCTGTGCTGTCTCAGTAAATACTTGTATTTCTTTTTTGCAATTCAAGTCAGTACAGATTTAACAGATGGGTTCTTTGAATCCTGGATAAACGTCGCAGCCTTTGTGAAGTTACTTGCTATCTTGTGCATGGATTGACGGGTTAAATATATAATGTGATTGGTACAGACTGAGTTTCAGTACTGTCGACCCCTTACAGAATATCAAAGGTCGTGACAAACTCAAAGACGGATAAACATGTCGGGGATTTTGGATCATGCTTTCCTCCTTAAAGAATATTTCTATTTTAGTACGACTTGGGTATTATGTTTGCAACGTTGACCTTTCTTTTTGGTTATGATAACATTTTAATGACCGAATGTGAGATCTTGGAAAGTATACACTGCCTGGCCAAAAACAAAAGTTGCCACCTGGATTTAACTACTACTGCTTACTGTACAAGCCTGTGGGGGCAGTGCTATGATCTGGGGTTGCTGCAGTTGCTCAGGTCTCAGTTCAGCAACGACCAGGTTCAGGAATGACCAGGTTATTCCATCAATGGATTTTTTCTTAACAATGCCACAGCAAATGCTGCCGTAATCAAAGCTAAAGGCGGTCCAACGAAATATTAGTGTGACCTTTTTTTTTATGGCGACTTTTTGGCCTGGCAGTGTATCTACAATGCAGACACTTTGGTAAAAAAGAAGAGAGTTTGGACGGATTATTTAAAGCGCTTTATTTGGAAGGTAAACTGCAATTGAGCCCAGACAAAGTTGCTTTGTAAAACAAACTGGGAAAAATAAGTGCAATAGATATAAATGTACTTCATTATGATTTATAATTAAAGTAATAAATGATATACCAGCAATGTGTTAAAAGTACTTTCGAAATGAACAGGAATTAAAATTCCAGTATAGTATGATAAATATAAACATTGAATTGAAGGGATTGCCCCCATTGTCAAATCCAGCTTTTTGAGATTCGTAGTATTATCGGTGCAACCCGAGCAGCTTTTGCAGCTACTGGCAGTTGTGCGGTCTCTTATTTATTATACACAGCATGATCACCATGTTAGCATTATAATCATTGACTGGAAGCCTGGAAGTTGTCTCTGTAACATCACCCATCGGTTTCTGAAGAGCCGTTGTAAAGCTTTGGTTGCCCTCGCCGTGTTAGCAGTGGCAATACAGCCGAACTCCCTGCTAATCTAAAAATGGGCAAAGAGGTTGTGTTTTTAAGGTGTTTCCTCCACATCTTTTTTTGGACAATTGTGACAAATTGCGAGCTTTACGTCTTCTTCACTCACGCTGAATAACTCCCACCCTGACAGCGCATCAACACGCGTGTTTGTGGCTGTGATGTTGCTGTCTGTGTCACCGATATTAACGAAAGTTTTAACTGAAAGAATGCAACTCTTAAAAAATTGATATTACATAATCGGCTTGATAGAAGACATATTACTCGCTCTATTGAAGTGGTTGGGGCTGCAAAAACCATCAACTGCAATTGTTTAGTGGTGCTACAGCGTGGTGCCTCATTTATCTTCTTAACAATCTTTGGCTGAGTGCAGACAGCAACTCGCAGAGAGCTCACAAACCATTGGCAGCAAAGTTGAATTTTGGTCTGCCATCAACATATTTATAGAATTAACGTCGATAAGCAACAGTTGACATGACCTGAGGCTGGCAACGTTTGTCATTTCAACCTCTAAAAGCACCAGCTAAAAAGAAAAGGCCTGTATTATAATCGTATCTTTTAGAGGGAAAGATGACAGATTTGTTACCATTTGAGCTGAGGGGATTTCTAATTTGTATACTTGTATGCAGTGTAATACTTTCAGTGTAGCTTAGCTGTCATTAAGCGGAGCAGCTCTACAACAATAGCAGGTTGAAGTAGATTTGTTTTTTGTCACATATCAAATCATTAATATTATGCGCAGATCAGATATGCTTTATTTCCTCCTAAAAACTGTCATTTTGTTAAACATCAATACAACTGTTCCTTGTTTATTATAATGAAAACCTTAACTCGTCAGATAAAATATGTTGTTACTGATGGGAATGGTGTTAAAAACTATGAAAATAAGTTCTACTAGAAAACAAATATTGTTGAACGGGGTTTGTTTTGACCATGAGAGAGATAACAATGGTAAGCCCATTGGAACAGGGTCGCCATGAATCTGTGTACATACCTCAGAAAACACAACACAAGGTCTTTGCAAAAGTCTACACCCATACATTGGGACGCTGCAAGGTGTAGCTAATGTGACGGACACAAGCATGGCACTTTACAGTTGACAGTCCCAACTCGTCCAAGAGCTTATCGGTAGCAAACGGTGAATAAGGTCAACACCATCTGGTGACT
This sequence comes from Clinocottus analis, assembly GCF_023055335.1. Lineage (NCBI taxonomy): Eukaryota > Metazoa > Chordata > Actinopteri > Perciformes > Cottidae > Clinocottus > Clinocottus analis. The sequence goes on along the minus strand of NW_027175931.1, from coordinate 19,201,276 downwards.
CCTTACCGTGTGAGATTTAATCCTGATGTGGGGATCAAATTGCAATATCTGTAAGAGCTAAAGGAACTGAAGGTCTTGATTCAAGTCAACAATCCCAACACAAGAGCTCAGAATTTGGCTGATACCGTCGCAGGTTTAACCTGCAGGTGAACCATTTCTGTCTCTGTTTAATCTCCCCCCCCCCCCACAATCCATCCCCTGTCTGTTGCATTGATTGAAATGCAGCAAATGGGCATGCCAATTCTAATATGGATCCTGCATTGGACATGAGGGTGGATTTTGGACAGTAGGTGACGGTAACCTCTAGATGTTTGCGCAGCGGGCAGCTAACCTCATGTCACCGAGCTTATGTAGAGGTTTACCACAGGTCCCAGGAGTTGGGGCGGCTGTGGCATCACCATCACTGCCACAGTGATGGTGATGTACTCTGGGAGACGAGGCTGAGGTCCATATCCAAATGGGGATCAAACGGCTAAGCTGCCCTCAGAGAGGGGGACCGCTAAGTCTTAATGAGAACAAGCAGCACTGATTTATGGCCATGCTGCATGTTAATACAAAACACACATTGTTTACATATGCACATTTCTGACTTTAAATAAACCAAATTATACAAATTAAAGTGGCAGTAAACAAGTTTTCAAATTTTCCACATTAGTGTTTCCAATTGGTATAACTGTTGGTGCCACTGTCGCAATGACGGTCAGATCACTTTCTGAGCAACTAAACCAAATTCAGTGACTCATTCAGACCATCAGGTAGAAATCCAGAAATATATTCGAAAATATTATGTTTATGACCAACGGTGCTCGGAGTAATCAAAGTCCACAGCTCATCTGCCAACATCATGGAGTCTTTTCCTCTTGCTCTGTGCTCTGGCAGTCTTAGCAGCATTAAATATAATACATTTTACGCAAAGGCCATGATTGTAAAGAGTCCTTTGGTTTTTAGCCTTGACCTGGGATCAATCAAATCCACCAAAGGGTTACAAACAAGCTCTAATGGTTATGGGTGGTTAGCCAATCCAATATGCGCCTCAAAAATGCCATACTATCCACTGGGAATGGTGGGTAAGGCAAAGCTCCCCTCACTTTTCAGAATTAATTTTTCTACTTAAATTTGGCTAAATTATTAAATGAGATTTAAACACCATCCTCTTACTGTCCAGTCTTCATTATTACCATGCACTGAAAGCCATTAAGTTTGTCTAGAAGTAGCGAGAGATTTGCAGACCTATTTGCTCCGTGAAACACATTATTCATGGGTTTAAAGGTTCATTGTAGATGTTGGGATCAGTAGTTTTAATTTTTCGGAATAACATTTTTTCTATAACATTATTAATAAGTAACAAGGAAACTCTTAACATGGAAACTACTGGCTATTCTATATATTATACAGGGTTACAGCATACGTGTAAATATACATTAAATCAAGCACATCTGTAGAGATGCTAAAATGTGGGTGAAGATGATGTATCTTATAAAGAACACTATACTGGCATTACTAAACTAAAGATGTTTACACCCATGGTGCTCCAGATCCTATATTTGTCTTTAACTAATCCCCACTTGATACTTTATGGTAGATTGGTATGTACACATACACTAATACCTGCCACCCGAATAACCTAATGTCACAATGTGTAAAGCAGCGATCAATTTCTTTCACTGCCATTCTCCTTCATGTGATTCTCTTTGTGCCATTTCATTCTTTATTCTGAATGTTGACATTGTCACGAATTCAAAGACATGTGAACTCTGCTTTTATAAGTAAACAAGAGAAAAAGCTTTCAGTAAAACGTAAAGAATCGGTGTCTTGTTCAGGCAGGCAGTGATGCATATGCTGTCACTGTACCATATGTTTTATTGCCTTTGATGGTATGCCAGCTGTCTAATCTTAGCTTTGAATGATACTTTTTATGGACTTACTTAAGTATTTGCTACTGCTTCTTTTGTAACAGTAAGGGGATATAAAGAGTCGCAGAAAGGGTTTGTGGGGATGGTGCCGTCTCCCAATCCATAAAGATAAATTTGCTGAGCACACAAAGCCAAAGCCTTTTGCTATTGATGCAAAAAACAATAGTGGAAAATGAAACACTATTTTCCCTTACTGTAAAGGAATCACCTTAAGATGTATCATATATAACAATATACATGATTAAAGTGATATTGTTTGTAATATATGTGCCAAGGACTTCCTATGAAACTGTAATGATACAGCGTTTAATAGAGTAGAATTTACTTTGCTGCAGTTTAAGAGGCACAGGCGAGCTTTAAACGACAAACTACACCAACATCAGTCACTGCCCTTTTCCAAACGGTTTCCAACGTCTGCTTTTCCGATTGTCCTGTGTGTCAAACCATCTGCCACTTTGGGTCAGGTATAATCTTTGCTTTGTACCTACTAATTTTAAGCATTCTGAATCTTGTTTGTTTTGAGATGGATGAAAGTCGGAGGTACACTAGAGTGAACACAATGTTGCATTAAAAGGTATTACAAAGAGGAAGATTTAAGAACAGAGAGAGGGTGAGACAGTTCAAATAAAATGTGAGTAATGTGTGACTAAATCCTCGACAGTCACCAGAATATTTATTTTCCCTGAGATCTGGCAGTTGCCCTAAACCCACTCACCAGTTAACAATTCCCTTAGTTTTAAGTTTTTACGCAGAATAACAAGTCAGCAAAAATGTGCCCTTGTCTTGAGACTACAGTATAATGAGGCCCACATTTGTGATTAACATAGAAACAGCAGTAGGAAGGAAACTTTCCCAAAAATGGCCTCATGAATAAAGATAGTTTAGCAACTAAGCCTACACTTTGTCAGAGATGGCCAACCAGCCCTGCCATAGAGTACACAGTGATGAGTAAGGGATATGCAATTTGTAACAACCTCAAAACTCCATCATAAATTGTGTCCAATATCTAAAAATGCTGCGCTAATTGAGTCGCAACACATCTCCATAATCGAACAAGTCACATTTGTCAAAAACAAACTTTTTTTTGGCTTTACAGAAAAAAGGGAAACTAAAACACCCCAGCATGTATGCATGTTTTTATTTTTTTTAGCTTGTTTGCAATATTTTCAGTGTGGGCTGTAAACAAATAGCAGCCATCCATTAAAATCTTCAAAAGTCTGAAAAAAGACATACTGGTCTTTTACCGAAGGCGGGGCTTTGCAGAGTAGAGCGGCGTCCTTCAAACTATCGCTAACATGATTAACTGCCGTTTGTCAACAATGTTGGGCTGATGAAATGTGCACGCAGGCTGAAATTCAATCTTGGTGTTCATAGAAGCTCTATGATTTAAGGAAAAGTCTGCTAGCTGCAAGGCTAATTCATGTAGTCTAAAATGCCATAGCATTGCCGTAGCAATGTCCACTAAAATTGAGGATGCGATACATTGAGATGCATCAAAAATCATTCACAGGTGATTGGCTATTGAACTGTTCAGTAAAGATTCACACTTCCTGGATGTTTAACACAAGTGGGAAGAACAATGTGTGACCAGCAGTAACAGCGGGATTCAGTCAGGTCCGATCAATAAGGAGAGCTGGTGTGGAGGCAGTTCTTCTTCTGGAGGAGTTGTGTGCTTGTATGTATGATTCAACACACCATGTGTCGGAAAACGCTTATTTAGTGAACCCACTGACACACCACACTGCACTTGTTTTCTGTCTCTCTCCATCATCTACTATCCTAGATATCTGTCAACATAGGCCCTCGACAGTAAGTAACAGTCATGTCAGATGCCGTGTGTTTTTAAATTAAGGTACAATATTCACACACGGCCCCAAGACATCTCCAGGTCCTTCACCGTAGCAGTCTTCATCCATCAGAGTATTTCCTCTATATTCAGTACGGCAGGTTGAATCATTTCTGTGGAAGCAGGAGCCACAGCCCACAGCCTCCCAGGGTAAATGTCAACTCCACCATTAAGAAGGGGCCTGGTGCCTCCAACGCCTCCTTGCCCTTACATTGTCACAGTCCTCATAGCGCCCACTGCACAGCTGAGCTCCAGCAACAGATCTGTGTGTAAGTGAGGGGGCGAGTGTGTCTTTGCGCCAGGATGTATATGTACGTGTGTTTTTGTGCATATGTGCACCATAGCTGTGTGTGTCGGTTCCGACTTGTCTTTCTCTGCTCTTTGGCTGTGGAGCGCCCAGCTCAAACATGTGCTGTCTAATTAGCTCTCCCGCCAGGCACACCCTCTCTGTCCAGCCGAAGGTTATGTTGAACTCAACAATATCTCATTGACAGCGACTGCCTGCAAACCTTGTAGAAACCTGTCTGTTTTTAAAAAAAACAAACACATTTAATTGTTCTATAGTGTTGGGGGAGACATGCATGCAGACTAAATGAAAGAGGAGAAAGGTTAAATTCACGCCCAGTACCCCTTGTTAAATTTGTATTTGAAGGGGTACAGCGCAGGAGAGGCCAAGCCTTTGACCGTAAATGTTCTGTTATATTTGTCCAAGCGCATAAGTATTAGATCTGCAAACCCAGCAGCAAACTGTGTATCTGTCTTGCATACTTGATGTTCTTCGTGACTAAGTTCAAAACCGCATACTATACTCTTCGTACATACTGATTTGGCCAAAATGTAGCAGTATGTAGTATAATAACCAAAGCAAAATCTGTTGCATGCTACAATATGCATATACGGACTGAAACGCTAACAACGAAATGCCTATAGCTATCTAAACGCGTCAGATTCTAGCATGTCGTAGGATTATTTTAGCATCCTATGGCGACCAATGGTGCAGTTGATCACAAAAATAATGATGGGTGCAAGTTAGCAAGCTAGTATTAGCTTGAAAACATAATAGTGCATAATTTTCTGTAAGATTTACATTCCACTATTAAACAACATTTGCACAAACTGTAATGTGACATTAGGCATACGGATTGTCAGGATCGCAAAGCTTTCCATTATTCCTGCTGATTGAATAGATTTAACAGTTCCATACTCCAGACTCCTGACAAACGCAATATTTACTGGATACTGGAAAAACGCAGTAATTTGTAGAAGGCGGTTTTGAATACAGCCATTGTCAATGATGTTATTAATTTATGATACATATGTAGCAAGACTCGTTGTCACGGGCGTAGTGGGCACCACAAATAGAGCAACACAATGAGAGTTGGTTCGGTAAAGAGCTTTATTTGGCCCCAGTTCCTAGACAACCCGTTGGCGTCTTAGCCTTAGTCGTCCTCAGCCTCTCCCCCTGCGTCTCCTGAAGTCACTGCCTTAAAGGAGACAGCCACCCACCCACACACACACACAATTACACCCAGCTGCGTATCATTACGCTCAATCTCGGCACCTGTTCCCTGAGTCGCTCCTCCACTCCCCCTCCGCAGCTGAGCCTAAACCACACCCCCACAACGTACATCAAAGTTGAGCGCATGAAAGGATAGGTCCAACTCAAGACCACCTCTGGTAGTTTTGTCATTGCAGATACTAGTCACTTCCTGGTGTGTTGATGTGACACAGATGCCCTCTCATGGTTTTGAATTTGATTTCTAGTGCAGGAGAGGGTGAACTGAATGAGTTACACTCATGTTTCTTCGCACCTCATAGACAAAGGCTTGGAGGACCACCAAGATACCAGCTGGTTCCTGCTTTGCTAATCACATCTCTTCCCGGGGGACATCATGCCCAGGCAGACCAGAAATCCTGATAGGTGCTGGCACGGTGTAATATGATATATTGGCAGATAGCACCTTGAAAATTGCCTGAGCTGTCATAAAAGTACAATTGATTCTTTCTCGAGACACAGTAATAATATGAGGTCAGGCTGGCTGTATCTTGGACAAGACCGAGCGAACCGGGTCCAGGTGGCGAGTGTTTGTTGTTAATACTTGGCCTTTCACTTCCAAATGAAATGTGAAGATAGTAATGAGAACACTTGGGTGAAGGCGGAAGATGTTCACTCCAGCGGTGAAGAGAGCGCTGGTGTTATCTTTAACTAGATACTTTTTATTCATGAAGTAATGATATTAACACGTATCACCTCTCTTCAGTCGTTTGTAGAAGAGATAAGCGATGCTGAGTGCTAAAGGTTGCAGTCCTCAGTTCTGTCTCCAGCACAGCCAGTCAGACCGGCCATAATCAGTCTAATTTTGGACGGCACTGTCCAAGGCACATGTCCATGTTATTGCATTCACAGAGAGCTGTGTAATATTCCGCACAGCCTATGTATCCAGGCAGACTATTTCATATGCTTTAAAAAAAAAAGCCCTTTCACAGTAAGTCTACTGACAATGCTCAGGCAGTTGAAGGACACAAATTGGGGTTGCACAATCCTAGAATTTGACAACAAAAGAGGTTTGAAAGTATAATTGTATGTATGGGTAGAGAAGGGAAACATCTTTATAGAAGGGAAACATTGTTTCTATTATGAAAACATTGACCTATTTTTTTTATAATTTGCCCTTGTGTTTGTGTTTGTGTGTGTGTGTGTGTGTATATGTATATATATGTATATATATGTGTATATATATATATATATATATATATATATATATATATATATATATATATATATATATATATATATATATATAAATTTATTTTAAGACTACAGCAACAAACCACATTTACAAATCATGGAAGCAAACAATATCTTTTATGTGAAGCATAGCAAGCTTAATAAATATTACAAATTAACAAAAAAAAACAGAGAGAGAGAGAGAGAGAGAGAGAGAGAGAGAGAGAGAGAGAGAGAGAGAGAGAGAGAGAGAGAGAGAGAGAGAGAGAGAGAGAGAGAGAGAGAGAGAGAGAGAGAGAGAGAGAGAGAGAGATTTCTGTTCGAGGATAAATGAAGGACAACTCAATCACTGCGACCCAACGAGATTCTTCAAGCATTGAGTAGGCGTTCCCAATAATTAAGGGAGCTATGTAATGATAGACAGCAGCACAGAGAAATTATGACAAGGAGCATAAGAAGAGAGGAAAGGAGTCAAAAAGCTTAAGAAAATAAAGAGAGGAGAGAGATTGTGAAATGACTTAAGGGAGCAGAGTGACAGACGATGGGGGGAAGGCCGTAGGGATGAAGGAGGGATTCAATGGATGTGACCTCATCAATCGCTACGAGATATAATCTTTATTACCCTTAGTTTACTTTCATGTCATGAGGATTGTGGCTAAAAGGGCGGTGATGTGCTATGTTTGATGAATACTGTTCTTCAAACTAAATAGTTTGAATCTATCTGGATTTAGAAATGTATACTTCAGGCTCATTTGCAAATTGTACCTGATGAATTTTGAAGGCCTGGCCTCAAAAGATATGTTCTTATTCAAATGACTCATAAATGTTCCCCTTGCTCTGTAATAAACAACTTGATGCAGGCACAAGGAAAAAAATCAAAGGACAACTTTATCATTTCATTACAGTAGATTATCAGTCGCATTTCTTGGAATAAAGCTTCTCTCTTCAGCTTTGTACTACGAGCGCTGGGGTCCCAAAAACCACAGCTGGATGCAAAACAATCAAACCCCGATAATAATTTGACATTAAATATTTCTGTATTCCTGCTTTTTTTCTTTTCCTTTTTTGCACTGGTTAGAGACGACCTGGTGGCTTTGCACCAGAGTGTATTAACATTTGAATCAAGACATGGTGATGATGATGATGGTGATGGTGATGGTTGTTGGGTTGTTTATTTTATCAACAGTGTCAGCCAGTCCACACAGCGATGAGAGATTTCAAATACTTCGGTCTTAACTTTACAATAACAATAATATCTTTGACTCTAGGGCAGAGGAAATGAGCTGATCTCACGACACTGACGCGTTATCACCTTTTTTGGATAATATATGACAGACTTGTCAGTAGGTTTGTGCCTATTGGTTATTGCATCGTGGATGGACGATGATTGATGAGTGTTTTTTCCCCCATGCCGATACTATGGCGATTATTTCTTTTTAATTATTTTCAACCAGAACAAACATATTATAAAAAATAATAGAGAGAAATATAACCTCCTGTGCATTTCCAAATGTTTCTGGTCGAACAGCATGTCTGCCTGTTTATCAGCACAAGTGCATTTTTATTCTTAAATTACAAGCCTGTTGGCTATCTTTTTCCAGTAATTTGATCCTCTTTGTTCTCTTAATGCCTGCTCACCAAACCATAAGACTTGTTTAACCGTATTCACCCCAGCAATTGATTAGCAAAAATTGTGAATAGTTTGCATTCGACTAAATACTGAATATCTCCTCGACCCCAGTCTATTTGAATAATTAAAAAAGCTATAATGTACAGAAAACCCTTGTGAACATAGATCATAAGTTCAAAAAGATATTAAAAAAACAACAACTAAAAGTTGTTTTTTATCATGACAATATAAACGAATTTAATATCTAACATACATTAGGAGTATGTCTGCGAAAATAGGCTTTGAGTGAAGTATTTTTTTATAATTATTTTAGTTAAGGATTTTCGAGCGATCGTGTCAATTCGGCCAACACTAAAAATTCCCACTTCCTCCCCGGTCTTTGAACGTTCCTCGTTCTACTCTCGCCATGTGCTGCAGGGAGAGAGGAAGCTGTAGAGTCCAAGAACTAACATACTCATCATATTTCAGCCATAAGTCAGTCAATTTTCATTTGTTTTGCTGGACATAAAGTATTTTGGTTGGTTTCCTGCTATCAATATGAAAAGTCATATTTGAAAAAATCGAGGTGCTCTCCCAAGTCACTCTCGAGTCCCTTCGAGTCATACTTATGGTTTATGCTAATATTTATTGTGGAATAGTGTCATAAACATGAAAAATTGACTTATATTGACTTGAAAATGCCGTTTCTTTTGCTGTATCCCATCAGAGGCTCATATATAGACTGGCAGGGCTTGGGACACTGATGAAGACGCTTGACGAAGGGCTGAGCCCCCATTTTTGGGGGCTCCAGGGTTCAAAAGGTTTTAAGTCATGGATGGGGCAGATGTCTTTTTTATTATATTTTTTTACATTCAAATCTTTTAAATGAATGAAGCTTCTAATTTCCGACAATTATGTGTCGTTACATTAAGGTTATACAAATGTAATTTATGGGGCTGTTAGAGTGCTGCTATTCCCTCTTTAATAAAAGCTGTGTGCACTATTGGAAGAAAATGTCGAGAATTATTACATTTACCTTTTTTTTCAATGAAGTTGAACTTTTGGACTCGTATTAAAAAGGGAGCTGCTGTTGAATAGAGGAGGCGATGCTATTAAATAGATTTTCCTTTTTAAATGTTTTGATATTTTCATTAAAATGTTAACACCCTTTTATAAATGAGTATTCACTTTGACTGTGTTGCTTCCAGAAAGCTTGAATGTTGTAATATTCCATCGCAGCTCGGCCACACCGCTGCCTTCCTGGCACTCGGATCGTCTGCGATCTCAAGTAACCACAATTGGGACTATTTGAGAACAAAAACGATTGCCTAACCCTACTTGTCAGCATACAGTTTGCACATCCAGCAGATCCAGCGCTATATCAGCATGAATATGGAGTCATATTTCTGTCCACCTGATGAATATATAAGTAATTCACTTCAAGAACGGAGAATAATATCTTTCTTTACCCAAAAGCGGAGGAGGGGTGAGGTGGGGGCTCCAGATTTTCATTTCACTAAGAACAACCTATTTTCCCAACCAACTTGATCTATTATAATAAAAGTTTTAATAACAGCAGCTTTACAGAACATTAACTTTGATTCCTACTCAAAGTAATACATATTTAGTAGTAGATGGTACATACAAAGTTAGTTTGAAGATTTTAACTAGACCCTAAAACTTCAGGCTGAACAAGAGGCAAATAAATAGTTTTAGCCAACAACAGAAGCTTCAAGGAAGCTTTACTGTTCCGTTCTTGAAGATACAATACAATAAAACGTAATACTACCATTATCTGTCCTCTTAAGTCGCTTATCCTGTTCCCTGTCTCGATAACCTTACAGATATAATAACCACTGTGTCAAAGATTTAGTTTATTGTATTGTGTTTTTTTAGAGCTCTGTAGAGATTAGATCTGTTCCTGGTTCTAGGCCCAGCCCCCTGTTTCACCTCCTCGAGCAATATCTGCAAAACCGCAGTCACTCGTGATAACTGTTGCTGTATGGTTGTACATTTGTAAATTTGATTGCAGCTCTTTTAAGCACGCTCTGCTTTCCTGTACAGTTTGGGACTCAATCTTGATGAAGCTGTAGGCCTTTCTCTAATGACCCATGGCTCAGGCTTTTGAATAGATGCCATGACAAATAGATTAGATACACTCATGAAATAGCAGTAATGATCTTGTTTTTCAGGGTGTTAAAGGATTATCTGATGGTATTACTGAAAACATCTGTGTAAGCGTCAACCCGCAGTCGCTGCCTCGCGTCTCTCATTCCTGGCCTATGTTCAATGGCTGCAGTTAGACATATTTTACAGCGGCATTCTCCAATAATTCTCTGTTACGGACATAAAACTTGTCAATATGACATATGGGAATATGTAGGGAGAGATATCGAAAAGGAAGAAATGCATAACGGAAGGGGTCAAAAACATTTAATCCTCCCGTCTAGTGCCCCTTGCCAAATGTATTTTTGGAGGGGAGCACTTTGTCAGGATATTTGTTATGTTATGTTTGCAGAAAGCAGATTATCAATATCAGATTTTCTACTATTACAACCCCAGCAGCAAATTGCTCATCTGTTTTACGTAGTCTCTTCTCCTGCTTGTCATTATAATCCATCCCTCCTCTCTTCCTCTGTCTGTCCCCTTCCTTTTTAATATTTCCCGTTTTTTTCATATCACGTCCTTTTGTTTTCCCCTCTATATCTTCCCTCATTTAACATTCCCTTCTCTTACTCTTCTATGGGGGTTTAATTTATCTCCTTTTCAATTTGATCTCTCCCACACCCCCCTAATTTACCTAAACTGAACCCATTTAAGAAGAGAAATAATGATGGTGCGTGTATGCAGAACTACCCTGCAACCTCTGGGAGAAGCCTCTTTTCCTCGGCCAATCTGCTGCACCTCGTGCCAAAGCCCACTCACTGACACACTGATGGGGGCTGATGTCTGAAATGTAATGGAATAAAAGATGAGCCTTTGCCAGATGTAGGAATTAATTCACACATGCATTGTGCGTGTGCACGTGTGTGTGTGTATGTGCGTGTGTGAACATGCCACATATGCTCATTTGAGTGGTCTGCCACAGTGTGTCAGTGGCAACTGTGCAAGAGCAGCGGTGCACCTGTCCTCACCTTGCTGACCTGCTTGTCACTTTGTTTTCCGAAGAGACCGGTCCGCTATCTCGGCTATTATTAGACCTCAGATGTAAAAACAAAATCTCACTGTCAGCACAGTCATATATGGACAGACAACCTACTGTAGAGGGTACTGCGACCTTCCTCTTTGACAGCATTCACACCAAAAAACCCCACATGTACTTGAAATAAATAACCAGGATGCAAGACCTGCCAGAGGTTGGCTTTCAAACGGGCCAGATTGGGCCGCTACACTTGAAACGTAACGTTACACTGCATTGTGTTTTGGTCGTTCATGCGGATTCATGCATTTTTGTGTCCAACGTACATCATCACCATGTTTTAAATTTGTAGAAACTCTTATTTTGAAGTCTTTGTGTTATAGTCTGCTGCTCTTAATTGTTCATCGTACATAAAACAAGTCAAGTCCAAGCAAACGTAAAGTACTCCTGTAATACATAACTTGCTGGTTAGATCAGGTCTGTGACTTGTTCACTCACCTAACTAAACTACAAACACAGTAGTTTGTCCTTGAATCATTTAAGAGGGATTCAGTTCAGACTCATGTTTATGAAGTGCACTATTCACCAATAACAACATTATTTGATTTGGATTCATGAGGATATGTCTCAGAGGACAGCAATTCTTTGAGGAACAGCCAACTGGATCAGAGGAGCTGTTCAGATCTTTTAGAAACTTCTGACACTTCATTATATCCCGAATAGGTGCTGAAGCTGCTAAAATGATCATCTTAACTATCCCAATGCGAGTTCGGGACATCCAGATGTCTTTATTTGCAGAGATTATGTCTTCTTACTCTGAGAAAGCAAATAACGAGCAGAGGTGCTCACTCGCTGATCCCTGGGGCACCAAGAGAAGTGGTCTGAGTTCACACTATGTATTACCATTTTTTAAAAAGTGGGTTTATTTTGGTATTAATAATGCTCTTCTAACCGTTGGCTTACAGATAATGCTCATGTTTGCTTGCCAAAGTAAACTAGCCTGGTAAGAACTGCCAATCAGCTCAAATGTGAGGCAGATCCTGCTTTCTCTGGCTGTATTCGTCAGGATATTCTCTCATACTTATTTATTGAAATAAATCTCATACAAAGTATAATTCACTGTTTATCAATACATTATGGGGCAGACTATTATCTGTCGGCCTGACATTCAAAGACAAACGTGGTAGCACTGTGTATTTTAAGTGCACGATATAGAGGATGCTAACATAGTCTGGACTCCATCCCAGCATGCACTCAGTGAGAGGCTCGATAGATTTCCAATCCATCAGGGTCAACATATTCACAATCCTGCTTGGCAATTTAAAATCACAAAGCCATTTGCATATGAGCCCCTGGAGGAAACTCACACACCCACCGGTAGGAACACGCAGACTTAATATAGAGCGAGCTTTGGCCAAAGATTAAAACCAGGATTCTCTTTTGTGAGAGGACACTGCCGACTGCCAAGCTGATGCCAGAGCGACACGGTGGTTGGCTGCAGGTGTTTACTGCCATAACTTAACATCATGTTAATGATTCAGTTAGATGGCAAATGCTCATTAGGAACCATGAAATGTACCATAAAAGTACCGTGACGTTTAGCATGAAGCCGTGGGGAAGCTGTAATTGTGTTTTCACCCGTGTTGCAAAATTACTGCTGAACAAATTAAAGCACGTCAGTTGGGAAATAAGGAAGCATGCACATGTACTAATTGGATGAGCCCACCTGATGATGGCAGATGAATGTGAAAAAGTTTAATTGGGACCAGTTTTTCTTTTCCTTGTATTTTGTCTGCCAGGCTTGTTGACCATCCACACGCTCACCAAAGCAAATGCTTTTAAATGCATGACAGGCAGCACTAATGCAGCGTATGAGAGCTTGTTGTTCTTCTTACATCTCCACTCATTAGGATAGAGAAGCATCACAGGCATAAGGTTTTGTTGTTGTTGTTTCTTTCCTTCCTGCTTCCTTTACATTAGCAGACCCATAGGAGAACACGAGTGGAGGAAGACGAGCAGTAACGTTTTCGATTCATTCTGCCTTCTGCCTTGCCCTAGAGCAAGGCACTTAACCCACTACCTGGTACAGCGTTGATGTAGTAATAGACTTGACAACATAAGCATTTGAGAACCTAAACCTCAACTTAGTGATAATTGTAGCACTGTTCAATACTGATAAGAATCTTATACTGCATATTGTTGACTCAGTACATCAATATTGATGTGTTGCAGTGTTGTGAACTGTTATTTGTGTTTTCCTGCACTCAATAATCTAAATCAAGAGTGAAGTATTGTAGATACAATATTGCAAAGTGGGTATATTGACTGATTAACTGTGCAATCAAGTTAGCATACATAAGCAGTGAATCCAGATATAAAAATGTTTTCTTTCAGTCCGTCATAGTCAAGAATCCTAAAGGGAGGGTTGTGATGGTGGCTCTGAAAGTTTACTTTTGTGCCAGGGACCTAACTATTTGGCTACATGGCTGCTTTTGTCAACACAGCTGACAATTTTAGGCTACAGCTATACAGTGTGGATATGACATGCCATATGCATGCCTACGGCTTCAAAACATAACTATCCAAGTATCGAATTTAGATCTGTTGCAACATTAAATGGTGTTGTACATGGATATAAATGACATCATTGATTTGTCTTCAAGTTGATGTCTGACATTGTAAATTACGCTTTCCTGGTGTTCATTTCTGTCAACGTATCATAGTGAATCACTGCTGACTACAATAGTCAGTCTGATTTTCCTGAGTGATCAAACAACAAAAACATCTGCTGTGAGCAGACATGTCTTCCCACTACCATATGCACACTCATACTTCTTTAAACACATCAACTGGAAATGTGTGTGCAGAAAAATCCAGTAGAATACATCATCTGGCCGTATTGTTCAGTCAGCCCAAAATGAATGCAGTATTTTAAATTTGAAGAATACAATGCTGTACTTCTTTATGAAGATTTTGAATATGAAGATTTCCTTGTAAGAGCCTTTTTAAACTTTAATGCTTTCTCAAGCCAATTTACCTGTAACGTCCTGCACGTCAAAACACAGCAAACCTTTAATCAACTGTTATTTAAACACATGGTGGAAGCCTTTTTGTTTATTTCAGTCCAGTACCTTTCATCAACAGATAAGTGCCATTGGCTTTGTGAGTGCTAATGGGAATGTTCTGAGACAGGAGATGTTTTTCATTCTCTTTGTCTGCTGCTAACATCTCAGAGCTGTTCTTTCATGCATTCTTAGAAGTAATTCCTGTCCAAGGCAGAAAAGTGTATCATCTCCAGAAGACAGCAGCAGGAAGTTTGTGTGCATTTTCCCTCGCTAGGACAAGGACGTTGTCTTGGGCTTTTACTTTGCTGCTTTTATTTCTTCTTATATTATTGATAAACTTCCATGTATGCAGATGGTTCAACAATATACACCTATAGGAAATGGCGTCCCTCAACAAAGAGTTGCGGACAGCAGGAGAATGGGTCACCAGCAATAGACAGACTGTCGTAAAGCTTCTTGGTGTTTGTTTTTTTATTGTAAACTATATGTATATTCAGACAGTGTATCCGGAAGGTATTCACAGTGCTTCAATTTTTAAAGCATTATTCCGAAATGGATTGAATTATTTTTTTTCCTCAATATTCTACACACGACACCCAATAATGACAAATTGAAAAAAAAAAAAACTGTTTTGGGGAAATTTTTGCAAATCTAGTATTCACAGCCTTTGCCATGACACTCAAAATTGAGCTCAGGTGCATCTTCTGTCCTCTGTTCATCCTTGAGAAGTTTCTACAACTTGATTAGAGTCGACTTGTGTGTCGTAATGATTAACATTTCTGTGTGGATGCCAGGAAGAGTTGGCGAATATGGATTTTCATAAAATCCAAAATGGTGGAGCTGAAGAGATGCGATTTAAAAAATGATACAATTAATTGCCATGTAATTCACAGTCTGTATTAGTGTGTGTTTGCTCTGAGACTTGTGTTTGTGGCACACGCTAGCGCAGTGTTTTTTATAACAAAGATTCAGATCTGTTGGCTATTTCTCACACATATTGAGCTGTGTGCTAAAGAGCTAATTAACAAGGGCTGTTCTGGAGTTCACAAGCAGCTCTGACATCGTAATTAGATCTTAATGACATTTCAGTGTTGGAATGGCTAAACTGAGCACCCTGAGATGAGGCAAAACCAGTGCTGATTTACTGACGGAAAAGAGAAAAGTGCCTGACACTATAGCAAGCGCATGCAGGAAGGGTAGATGAGGAGATGGAGAGAGGAACGTGGACAAGAGGGTGTTGCTGCTCTATATGTCCCCCCTCAGTCATACAGTATGTCTTTTATGAGATAGCGTGTATTGAAAATTGGATTTGATTAACACTGATATACGACTCATTCCATCGTTCTCGCTCTAATGTTTTTTCATTCTCTCTTCCAGTGAGATATGGGACTTTAAGTTACCCAGTAATTACTCTGCACATGTCCCAGTAGAATCACTCGTCTCTCATGAGCCTTCTAATCGGATTCTTCGTATTTATTACCATAAAACTTCAGCATGCTCACTCTAGAAGTTACTAAATGTATTGTCAATGAAAATAACACGATAATGTTCTTTCTGGCAGATGAGTGGATACGATATTTTTCCTGCGGTGCTGTGTTTTGCATTGTAGCTGATTCTGCAGTGGATTGCAGGGGATAGTCTCTATTTTTTCTGGTGGGCAGGCTGTGTATTTTTAGCTGAAAAGGTTCATGCACATTTATGCAACTCAACGAAGTTGGTGGACTGCGATGAAAGAACAATGGGCTGCAGTAAAGAAGGAGACAAGTGCACAGGTCTATAGACATCAAACTACCCAATTACCTTCCTGCTGGCGACTGTATACACATGTGTATGCAGTGCGAAGAGGCGCGCCCCGGCATCAAGTCAAAACCTTGACAAGCCAAAGGGTAATTGATTCAAATCTTCCAAGGCAAATATTTATTTACCAGATGAGTTGCTCTGTCTATGTTTGCCCAAGCTCAGCTGGCCTGCACTGCCCTTCACTTGAGAGCAACCATTAGAAGGGAAGGGACAGCGAAATGGAGAGAAAGAAAACCAACATAGAAAGCTAGGGGATGGTGATGAGGAGCCCGAAGAGAGTGCAACTCAGATATTACATCAGAGAAAATGAGGGAGGAAAAAGGCTAAATAGAAACTTTGTCGGAAGCCCCTCGCGTGGCACAGAGAGAGGAATAAACAGAGTGAGTGGATGTTGGTTGAAAGATTTGGAAGCAGGAGACACATTACTAAGAGTCTGTTTCTACAGATGCTGTTCTGCGTGCAGCCATGTCTGTTTATCACTTTCCTCTTCTCCCCAAGCCCTCTGTCTCATCTCTATTCCCCCCCTTATGTCTAGCCTAAATCTGTCAGAATACAGCCACAAATACCTGGCAACAACCAGCATCTAAAACCACCGCCTCGTCTACCCATCTTTCCTCCCCAACAATGCCTGAAGCTTCTGTTCATTTGCGCTTCCTCCCTGCTACTTTCAGCTGTTATTCATTTTACTTAGCCTTAAAGGGTTTACTTAGCATTTTATTCGACCATAAAGGGGCAATAAAGGAAAGAGCTTGTTTTTCTTGTAGTGCGATCAGCAATTCTTTTTAGCATGTCTGGGTCCACAGATGCCCGTGTATTTCTGTGTGTGTGTGTGTTTTTTAAAGAAGGCCGTGGATTCGTTATTCTCTATAACAGGCGCAAAGTGGAACATTAGCCCCACATGATCAGTGCTTCACTCTCGCATTCTAGTTGTGGCATAAGGCATCTTGTCTAAATGGTGTATGAGAATGCTGCAAGCATTAACTTTTGCTGAGATGGTTTCTCCTCTTCCCAGATGGATGTGCTGTATAATCCGAGCCACTGATGGAAAAAGCCCAGAACCCTACAAACTCTGATCTGCTTATTATGTGTAGGCTTCTTTTTGTGACGCCTCCTTCCTGTGGCCATGCTGATTGATGACCTATTGACCCCTTGTCTGGCAGACGAGGGATCATGGGGTGATGTAGATAAAAAGAGATGAGACACCTCTGTTTGTCAGGGTCATATTAACTCGCTCACTCAAAATCAAGCCAAATGAGTCAAGAAGATTTATATTGAAAGTCAACTTTATTTACAGTGTTAAGAAACAGACATTTACAAAAAATTAACAAGAGATGATTACAATGACCGAGGTGTGTGTGTGCGGGGTGGGTGGGGGGTGAAACATGGTGGGAGGGAGTAAGAAAGACTGCCTCTTACATGTTCAAAGAAAGGCTGGGTCTAAACTTGACACTGCTGTCAAATTGACTTGAACATCATCTCTATTATATAAACCTGCAAGGGGGTGAAGGTTACAAATACATGATTTTTTCTTTTTGTATTTTTTTTACGTTGATTACACCAATTAAGGCAAGCAGAAGAAGTTTCATACAGCAAAAGTACTTTAACGTATTTTCCTAGAGCTTTAAGCTTTGAAACGGGTCAATTTGACCCTGAACATAACAGGAGGGTTAAACTAGCAGACGGCTTGTGCCGCACTCGGGCCTCAGGCTGCCGGTCATGGGGAGCAAAAGAGTGTGTCATGCTTCCAAGCTGCGAGTGAGTCATTGACTGACAATGCTGTCAGATAGTAGATAATGTACTCTATCTGTAGCAAGTAGATAGGGATTGATCTTATTCAGGGCTCTCATAATCACACCGTGCTTTGCATGCTCCGTATTGATCACTATGGTAACGAACAACAGGATGTTCACAACTCTCTGTGTGTGTGTGTGTGTGTGTGTGTGTGTGTGTGTGTCCATCCCAGGTTCACAGAGGCAGATACCATTGTGATGGGGGACGTGACGTACGGGGCCTGCTGCGTAGACGACTTCACCGCTCGAGCCCTCGGAGCAGACTTCATGGTGCACTACGGCCACAGTTGCCTCAGTGAGTGCCTTGACCTGTCCGTGTGTATGTGCACTCCGTCGCTCCGCACGCACTATTGTACTTCACAAAAGGAACGTGCGAGTGGGCGTGCATCAAGGACAAACGCCTCCTGAGAGATTGGGACGCAAGAAAAAGAAAGTCAGGGACAGACGCAGCTATCGACCAGCGTTAAAACGTAACTAGTCGGCGCAGCCCGGCTGTAGGAGAGACGGCATATCAGACCTTTGGAGCCCGGACATCACATTTACCCAGCGGATCAATAGGAAACATGCATTAGTGCTGTCCTTTTGAAAACCTCAAGCAGTTGTTGAGGAGCTTCACCCTCGCCCCCGTCTGTCTCTTGCAGAACATGGGAGGAAATGCTAAATCAATAGTTCTGATATCCATCCCGGCCAGAACAAACTCACCTCTCCCCAAATACCAGAAATGACCAACAGAATTTTAATACACAGAAAAGCTCTCGCTGTGCTGCTGTTGTTTTTTTTTTTTGTTTGTCTACGTGCGTGTTGTGTGCATGTTTTCAAAAGAGATGGGATGTGTACTCATAGGGACCCAATGAAAGTAAAGGTAAAAAGCCCCGGAGATCAATTCGTTGTGGGCTGTAAAGTTAGATCCGATATTAATTGATGGAAGAGATTTTCAAAGAAATGAGATGACCTACAGATTCTCAAAGAATCCTCGTGCATCCGGGCGCCACTGTGTTCCTGACCTTCATCACTCAATCATGAGGACATCATATGCACTGTTGCCCATGATGTCAGCTACCTGTGGGAGATTAAAGACACTGTGTTCTTCCTGACTCAGAGAACCTTTCTCCCCTGCATCCCTTTCATTTCCTCTGCGGTATCTGCTTTTGCGAATATTGGCGCCTTCTCATCTTTTGTCGTCATAAAGCACCTCCATCTAGTGCAGGGCGATATGGGCAACATCATAAAACCATGTTTTTGGAAATTATAGTTATATTTGTTGATATGAGCAAAGATTTCCTTATTTTTATTAAACCTCCTTGATGTTTCACCAACATTTTTCTGTGCAACGAGTCCAAATAAAAATTAAACACTTCAAGAAGGGAGTCGGAGTGAGTTGAGGAGAGAGAGAGAAAGCAAAATAAAGTTATAAAAATTAAACTTGGTTATTTACAAAGGCGGAAAAAAAAGAGCCCGGAGAAAAGAGAAAATAACTGGCGAGCCACAGAAGCCTTGCTGAGATATCGGGCCTGCTGCCATGTCTGTTGGTATTACTGGACCTTCTTCCACATCACAGGCTGGTCTTCATTGTTTTGGTGGCCAGACTCATTTTGGAGGAGCTTTGCAAAGCAAAACCTACCCATGCGCTTTAGTTTGAGCTAGTGATATTCACAGCATGAAGCCATAACATTGACATAAAAGGCTAGTAAACAGTTAGCCTCTTCCAAATAATCATGGGGCCTAAAGCCTTGTTTTCACCAACAGCTCCTCTACGACGGCCCTCAATGCTTCACAAAAAGTGGCCGCTCAGACTGACGGCAAACGTTTGGATTAGAGCTACGAAGTTGAATTAAAAGTTATAGCTATTTTATAATGTAATTGTTTTTCACAAATACACTACATGTATTATAATTATTTTTGCCTATTAGCTTATTTTCTCATTGCAAAGCTGCCTTCATCTGTTTCTCCTCTGCGGTGCACCGCGACCGGCTCTCGGTCGGCTTGGAAAGGCTCGGGACGAAGGTGGCACGCCGGCTCTGCCGGCCGCGTGCTTGAGAGCGCCCATGCCCGGACCTCGCCGCTTTCCGGGGCTATGGATTACGTGCCTGCGTCGTCAGGGCCGGGATCGGTCCACGTACAGGGCGTCGGAGGTCTGGGGCGATGTCAGCAACCTACCATCTTGAAACCAGGACCAAGGAGTCTAACGCACGCGCGAGTCAGCAAGTGAAGGCTGGCGCGCACCGGCCGATGTGGGGTCGCCCCCCCACAGCTCGTATGCTCGTAGTGAAGCCGTGTGGCGTAGCGGGTATTGGACTGTATGAAGGCGCCGGGTATTGATTGGGTCGGTCTGTGACTGTAACTCCTGGGATACTTTTTCCACCCAGTCCGCCCGTGAAGTGAACTAAGCGACACTCACTGAAGGCCTAGGTCTGAAACGCACGTCCCGCCACTGGTCTTCACTCGTAATGCCACAAATTTGACATAAATCAGTTCAGACACCAAGTGACTGCTGCATTATTCATGAAGTTCTCCAGAAGCACAATATGGAACCTGTTAGTAGATATTGATTTGTAAATAAGCCAGTAAACCCCGGTGTTCAACCTTTTCTCAGTCTCGCTTATATGCAGCCATGAATGTGCCTGCATATTTGTTTACGATCGGCCGCTAATAAGCAGTCGTACCGAGTGACCTTATTGCTATAACACATGGAGGCTTAAAACCACTGATGGGGCAAGTGAGTCCTGTCCGTCTCATTGTCTCTAATTGCAGCGTCTAAGTGCTCTCAGGCTACCATGCTAATGTGAACACAGATCGATGTTACTTTTCTTTGCCCTTTACGTTTTGGGAGTGCCTATAAACAAGCAGGCTGGATTTTTACCCGACTCATCTGGTCCTTTATAGTCTGATATATTTAACTCCTTGGTTTCTCACTCACATGTCACCTGCAGCAAAGGCCCCCAACCACTTTTTTTTTTTTTTTAAATCCTCGTCCATCCTTTTCCCATCCTACTCTGCTGAGATGTGAGCCAATTCATCACTTCCCTTTTCACTTAATTGACAAGCCCACCCCCCACCCCCTCCCAAAACACACACACACACACACACACACACACGGTGTCCCATTACTTTTTTCTTTCCTATCTTCCATGCCTTATCTTTTTTTCGAATAAATACAGTACACTATTAAATTGCCTACCACCAGCCCCAAATTGAATTTTAGTGTTTTCCAGCCTACTTTTATTGAAATATCCCATTCCTCGCTCTCCATTCCATCTGCTTTCAACCTTCTGTGAAGACGTGTATCTCTCAGATCTTCGGTCTTTCCCTGTCGACCCATCCCTATTCGCCCACTTTTTCTTCTGTTTCCTTGTCATACTTTGCACCGCTAAGTGCTCGTCTCTCCTCTCTCTCTCTCTCAATGTTGCTTTAATCTCCACATCAAGCTGCACCCGCTCATAAAACATCCCCACCATAATGGGTCATTTGCTTAATCATAAAAAAAATGTTTAAAAAAAGTCCCCTCGCTCCTGATCTCCAAATTAAATTTACCACAAAAGCAAGAATAATTACGCTGATCAGCAACAGCAATATTTCTCCTTTACCCCTGTTTTCTTAGCCTCTCGCCTACTATTTCAGCATCTTACTCGGCTCGTGTTCCAGCTACCTCTCCTAGGCCGGGTGCGTAGTAAATGGCCTGTGAAATGAATGGTGGGAATAGTAATCCCATGTGTCGCTCTCCTCCTTTAAATAATTGAGGTTTTTGCATCAGTTCCGGCATGTGCTGGACATTCACGCTGAATAAGCTTCACTTATATCACAGCATCCACTGAGATATATATATATATATATATATCTATATATCTCTCACATATGAGCATGTGATGTGTTCGCATACAGCGCCATCGGAGAGCATGTGCTGCGTTTTAATATTTGAGCCAGCATCAATAGTGTATATACCGCAGGCTTACCTGACATAACGGAGTGAATTATTCATCTTCGTCTTTCTTTTGTCTTTGTCTCCCTGCAGTCCCCATAGACTCTACGGCAGGTATTAAGATGCTGTATGTGTTTGTGGATATCCAGATGGACAACGCACACTTCCTGGACACGGTCAAGTTCAACTTCCCTCCTGCACACACTCTGGCACTCGTCAGCACTATTCAGTTTGTGGCAGCACTGCAGGTGATTAAACACTGGGTCTGTTTGATGGTCTGTATGGATGAGTCCATTTTTTCAGTCGGACGCAGCTGCCACGATGCGGTTATGTGTTTTGACCTGAATGCTTATTGCCATGTGTGTATTTTCTGTTTAACCTTGATTTTTGTATGTGTACAGTATAGGAACACACACATATAGATTATTCTCTGAATTTTCAACAGTATACTTGATCTGGTTCCTGGCTTTTTTTTTTCTTAACAAGCTCGTACTCCACACTTAAGCTCAGCTCAAATGTGTGTTTGAGAAATCCAGCAGCAGTTATTTTTGATTTGAAAGGTGGAATGAACTCGGAAGGCCTCTCAGTTCAGCGTCGTGCCCAGTTCTGCTCTTTACATAAGTAGTGGCAGCGGCAGCAACTATAGTATTAAGCAATTTTTCTATTTTTTTACACTCTGTTCTATAATGCATTCTGTTGCTTTCGTTACTGTGTTGAACAAACACCACTTTGGTTATTCACTTATGTGTTTGTGTTTAACTGTTGTTTTTACACCACACTGCCTTCGTCGCTCAGATTTTATATCGGGGTAGTACTGTAGGCTTGTTGAGGTCACTCAGTATGGGCGGGAGAAGCTGGAAGTTCTCCCGTATTCCCTGTGGATTGCTTTAAATTAGCTTTAAATTGTTAAATGTATTCTTCCACCTCCCAGCACCCTAACCCTTTTTATTAGACAGTCTCTTTGTCGTGTGCTGCAGAATCATCAATCCACACATTTAAACATGATTGGCCACATTTGGAGTTACATTTATGTTAAACATGACCCAGTCACAATCACTCTCAGGGCACATTTTCAGTCCCATCTGTAGTGCCGTGCCCTAAAATCTTTGTCGAATATGATTTGTTGAGATGCTTAGTCTTTCTTCATGCTTTTTTCATCATGAATGACTTGAAACCTACTAGCACATCACTGGTTAATAAAAAATATGTATGTGGTGTTTTTGTGTGATTCTTTAATGGAGAAAATCTGCTTTACAGATTACCGAGATTACAGAGTAATCGACAAAATCACATTAGTGTTCGTTGACTGTCTTGGAGGGCAGCATTAAAAATAAAGTGTGTGTGTGTGTGTGTGTGTGTGTGTGTGTGTGTGTGTGTGTGTGTGTGTGTGTGTGTGTGTGTGTGTGTGTGTGTGAAGCATTCTAAACCTTTCTCTCTAAAACAAGAGAAAGGGTAAAGGGTGAGCACCCCAGAACATGTACATCTCTAACTGTCTTGTCTTCTTCCCTCCTCCATGCTGCAGGCTGTGAGTGCCGCCCTCAAGCCAGAGTATGATGTGCTGGTTCCACAGTGTCGACCTCTTTCACCAGGAGAAATTTTGGGCTGTACCTCCCCTCGCTTGGATCGCAATGTAAATGCCATAATGTAAGACACCTCCATCCTTCTGTCTCCCACTTCACACTGTCAGCACAGATCCGAGTCATTCGCCCTCTTAGTCAGAAGGGAGATATCCTGATATCTAAAAACATCCAGCCGTGATTCATCTCGATCCCCACTCACACCAGGTGCCATTGTCACCCTGCCATTTCCGTGCCCACCCATGTGACATGTGGACTAATCAGTATGACATCACACCCGACATCGCTAGCGGTGACATCTAACTGTGTCTGCGTGTTTCCATCAGACTTCTATTATATCCAGCCAGATGCTGATTCTTAACAGCAAGCCTAAAAATACCTCCACGGCGTGCAAAGCATCTAATTGTGGAAAGCTAGACAGAACCGGAAAACTTTTCAGCTGTTTCAAACAAACCGCGTTTGACACCTACTGTGGCTCGTGAACGGGGAGAATTGATAAACTGCCATTCGTCTGGACATTAGTTTCAGCTTGTGTAACATCTTATTTCCTATGAAGGGGAGGAATATGATGAGTCATAAAAGACCAGCTCATTTTTACATCAAAATGAAGACTGAGTGCATGCAAGACTTGTCAAAGTGAAGCTTAGGGAAAATACCGCTCTGGCAAAGTAACACGTTCAGGCGACAAACAACAACACCTCCGCAGCCACTTTGTGAGTATGCATCTCGTGCAGCTTAGCGGTAGAGGAGAGAGAATCCAAGGCTCTGTGGTGCACAGTGAGTTGAAGTAATTCCCCGGGTGTCTAAGTGCATCACCTGGTATATCTGATCTGCACACTTCTAGTGTTAGTCCATGTGATTAAAACCTCTCAGTGCATGAGATTAAAAAGGCTACAAAAGGACAAGCTCCGCCATATGCATAAACCAGGACCCATGGGAGGCCAAAGTAGTACGTGTGTCTTTCCCAGTGTGTGTGTGTGTGTGTGTGTGTTTGTACTTGTGAAAGGCGTGGAAGGGTTAGGGTGTGCTTCACCTACTAATCCTATGTGCGTTGTCTTTGATGTGCGAATAGGGGTGTGTAGTGGTGTGATGGGAGAAAGAATCGATTAAACTGCATGAGTTGGTACGCCACCTCTCTCTCTCTCTCTCTCTCTCTCTCTCTCTCTCGCACTCTCTCGCACTCTCTCGCACTCTCTCACAGACATATACCACACATGTGCAAATTACAGACATGTTCAGGACTTCAACCCTCCTGACGTGGGCTGGATCTACCTCATGTACAATTTATAATAAATATAAGTTATTATTATTATATAAGCAGTGTCCAAAGCTTAGTTACTAGTTCCCTCGTTCCCCTCTATTGACAAGCTTCCTTCCACCTTAATGAGTCACTGTTGAGGTATTATATACTTTGCATGATTATTTTTTTTGTCCATCACCTAATACAGTAAATTAATATTTAACATTGTGGTATGTCACATTAATTAGCTATGAGTCAGTGCTCCAATTTTTTACCTAATTTTGAGCCACTTGAGCGTTATGGAAAATAAGTAACGGTGTATTAGTATTTGAGGCCCATCTTAAAGCTTTAGAAATGTCCCGGGCTGTCTCGTTTCTATAATGAAGAAAATGATGTTGAAACGCTGCAATGAAAAGAGGTATGATCACTAAACCATTTATATCCTCCGCCTCCACTCCAGCTCTCGTTTGTAATGGAACAATACGAAGATGTGAATCTGAAGATATGGTGTTGCATAATTCAAAGAGACACAGCATCGCCATTATATCGAGAGCACTTTCACGATGAACAATAGAATAGGAATGTATGTGCTGTGATGGTAGCTTAAGATGGAGTCAAGCACACCAGCCTCTTGAAGCTTCGGGGGAGCTGAGGTACACCATGGCTAAGGTGCAACATGTGTATTGTGAACATAATGGCCTTGGATGCAAAGAGAAGCAATGCAACAGAGGCGCCGCTCGGGTTCATTCCGTGTTATTTGTGACAGACACACAAACAGTGAGAGATGTATGTGTACTTGGACACACGCACGCACACACACACACACACGCACCTAAAAATAAAGTCTTGGCTTGACATGTCTCCAGGTAGCCTACATGGTAAACCACCCACGATCTGATTTAAGCTGCTCTAATAGTTAACCAATTAGTGGATGTAATTGCATGTCCAGTCTCAATAGGCCCTCTGAGCCTGTACAGTAATCTGCAGAAGTAACGATCTAAGCCCCTCACAGTACCAGCAGGATCCTTCTCAGCCGCTTCGGAAAGGGGAGTTTATGCGAGACCGTTCCGCCTGAGCTTGTGTTTTCAGGCACCTACACTCCTCCGTGTACTTATGGTTAGTGAACTTTGCCTCCGCTCGGGCTGTGGCGATTCCCCAGCACCAGACCCTGGGTTAATTGCAAGGGCTTGCATTTTCTGTAAACAGCATGCTCCAATCGGTGGGGTCATGCTCCCGGACACAAGTGATGCCACCTCAGCCTCAGGCCTTCTGCCTAGTAACACTTTGGTCTTCTGTTAAAAAGGCTGCGCAGAGAGGAATGGAATTTAAAAAGCGAGAGAGAGAGAGAGAGAGAGAGAGAGAGAG
Organism: Clinocottus analis; assembly: GCF_023055335.1. NCBI lineage: Eukaryota > Metazoa > Chordata > Actinopteri > Perciformes > Cottidae > Clinocottus > Clinocottus analis. The sequence goes on along the minus strand of NW_027175931.1, from coordinate 19,175,288 downwards.
AAAGAAAGCCGTTGTCGGAGAATAATAGGCCAGTATTTATTATGGTTGCACATTCAATTGTATTGTTTAGAGGGGGTTTTCTTTGCACATCTGGTTCTTTTTTTCTTCTCTTCTTTTACCTCTAACATTGAATTGCATGATGCTTTTCTACAGTTATCTAGGAGATGGAAGATTTCACCTGGAGTCAATCATGATCGCAAACCCAGACATCCCTGCTTACAGGTATTGTGTAACAAAACGACGCCATTTCTCCTCAAATATTTCTGCTTATATTATGTATTGCGGTGTCATACTGCTATTTTTTGAAGATGAAGTTCTGATTTGATAAGGTCTTGTTTATATGCAAAGTGAAATTGTGTCGTTATACACATATGCACTGCTGCACATATCACAGGTCTCTCTCATAAACAAGATTCTAATCTCAAGTGAACCTCTTGTACCGGAGAAAAGGAGATTAGATCCTCAGACATACCTCCATTTTTTTTCTAAGATATACTAACTCCTGTCAGACTTGATGGCTTTTCATGATTGGATTTCTTTCCTCTTTTTTTGCATTTCTGTCTTCAAGACAGATAGCTGAACAATAGCTGGTAGTGTGTGTAATATGGTCATTTTATGAGTATACATTCCATTGACATTGGCGTGTCTTTGCCTTTTCCTGCCTGTGTTTGTTTGTAGATATGACCCCTACAGTAAGGTCTTCTCCAGGGAGCACTACGACCACGAAGCCATGCGTGCCTTGAGGCTGCGGGCTATTGACAAGGCCCGATCTGCCCAGAGATGGGGCCTGATCATGGGCACGCTGGGCCGGCAAGGTAGCCCCAAAGTCATGGAGGTGAGAGTCTGCATCTTCACAGTCATCATGTCCTGAGGTTTGTGCAATGGCTTGTACTGTTTAGCAGTTTATCTGACAAATGGTTTGGTTTCATGAAGTGCTAATAGGACCAGCAGTCTTCACTCTGGGAGCTTGTTATTTCACATTTAGGATGATGCAGCCAAACGGCCTCTGCGAGAGTCCTATCTTGATGCCCACTAGTCAATCCCTGACTTGGGGAACTAATTGATTGACCGAGAAGCACTCTCCGGCCACTACTAACCCACCAGTACTCATTCCTCCCGATGCCTTCCCCTCCACTGCTCATTCTCTTCATTCTCTCTCCTTCTGTTTCATGTACTGTTGTCTGGTTGAGTTGGTGGCTATACCGGCCTCACATAATTGGTAGAATGAATGCACCTGTAGATGTATCTTATTATTTTTTTCAAACACTCCAGACCTAGGCCTGCGGTATGCATCTTTTAAGCTTATATTGGTGCACTTCTCCTGTTTGAATATATCCAGACATGAAAGATAAAGTTAGCATTGATGTAGAAATGTCAACCAGAGAGGCAAAAGTTTTGGTTTAGAGTGGCAGGAGAGGGTGTATAAAAAGAGGGGGTTTTGACTAAAAAGACCCACCAGCTATCCCATAACGATCTGTCGAGATTAGGAAGTACAGTGTCAGATATCCTCAAGTAAGGGGACAGAACTATCTTTGATAAGAGCACTTGTATAAATGTCTCATGATACTCCCCAAGGACAGTGGATATCAGCCACTGTCATGCCTTTATCTTACCAAAAGAACCCTTATGGGATTTCTTCACTTGGTTTGGCTGACTTCTGCATCCCTGAATAACACCGTAGTCCAAGTAGCAAAGCCCCGAACTTCAAGGCAGAAACAGCAAAGTGAAGAATTCCTTGAAGTGGCTCAACAGTTTAATTTTCTGATATGCTATATAAGTCCTGGTGTCTGAGCTTGTCCCCAAGGTGCCCGATCCAGCTCAATACGAGTAAGCAAAGTGGGCCCACTATCCACCAGGGTGGTATTGAGTCTGGTGGATTGCAAAATGTAAGGCGAGGCTGAGGGTCTTGTTGTGCCGAACCCTTGCTTCTAAAAACATAGTTTGGCTCACCTCTACACACGGCATCAATTCTGGAGCTAACCTCCTGGCTAGCACTCAGAGGTGCACACATCGTAATGCTACAATCACACTGCGAGCGACAATAGCAGCAAAACAACCAAGCTGGCAAGTTACATCGTACAAGTGTTGCTCGTGCACTCCAAGAGTCAGAACTAAACACGGAGAAGCAGCGCTCAGCTGTTTTGCTCCACATATCTGGAACAAGGTCCCTGAAAGCTGCAGGTCTGCAGAGACCCTAAGCTCCTTTAAATCCAGATTGAAGACTTTTCTGTATGCCGCTTCTTTTAATTGAACCACATTGATGGATATTAATCAATTTTTGCATCTCACTACTGCATATAATTTATTAAACTGCACTGCAACTTGTATTCTATGTTTTGCTTTTTGACTGTTTTGAATGTTTTGAATGAATGTTCTTAATTGTTTGTTTTTTTTTTCTTCTGCATAATGTTTTGATGCTTTTAATGGTTTTACGTGAAGCACTTTGAATCGCCTTGTTGTTGAAATGTGCTAAACAAATTCGCTTGCCTTTCCTAATGTGTAGTAATGCGGTCATTGGAAAGTTTCCCTCACTGCGTGTCTGGGCACATAGACGCCGTTTACACAAAGTTTTAAAATGCGTCTTGGAAGATCGGAAGTGGACAGCGCTAAATACAAGTATTAATGAACGCCAAGATGCTTTGTGATCTGATCACTCAAACAGATAGCTGAGGTGGTCCGGGACACATTTGACCACATGTGTTATAGTTTAAACGCTAATGCATCCTGATGCATTCCCGTCAATGAAAGTGAATGTAAAATACGTCATCCACGCCACGGCTCTCCTTGTCTTTTCCAATTTTGCCTCTCCTTTAACTTTCTTATAAAACTCAAATTCAAGCGAAGTAAGTAAAGGAAATTAGTAAGTACATTTCTAATTCTACATGAAGCTTGGAGTTTACGTTTCTAAACATGAAATCCGTGTTTATTGTCTTCAGGCTATCATGACATAGTATCATGAATGTTGCATTGATGTAAACTTGACATTTCAGATGTAAAAAAAAAAGAAAAGTTTTTGACATTATCTGAGTATGTAACCCTTTTTTTTAACAAAAAAGACTCCTAAAAAAATACTGTCTAACATTATAGCTTAAAATATCAGTCAATACATTTCTTACATTATTTGTCAAGGTATTACATTATTGGGTTTCAATATATTTTTGATCAAATTAAGTGCAAATGTTGGTATATGGTCAGTCAGGTGTCATTACATTTCAGGATATTATCACATTATTGGTGCTACCTGGGTTACACATCGCACTTGGCGTAAGAAGCTGGAGGACAAGGTTGAGAAGACAATTCTGTCTGCAACCTGGCAATGGATATGTGAGGCTGGATGAAATAATGAGATTATTAACAGTACAGCAGAAACTTCTGGATCACCCTAGATTGCATATATATATATATATATATATATATATATATATATATATATATATATATATATATATATATATATATATAATGTGTGTGTGTCACTGTCTGTGTGGGAGGGAGTTATGGGTTTTGTGATTGGTAACTTCTTTTTTTTTAATTTGATTCTGTAACTGTGTGGATTGCAAACCTTTTCATGTGTCCATTTTAATTTTTCTTCTTTCTCCTCTAAGCACTTGGAGTCCAGGCTCCAGTCATTGGACAAGTCCTTCACTCGAGTGCTGCTGTCTGAGATTTTCCCAGGCAAGCTGGATTTGATGCAGGATGTTGATGCGTGAGTATTAAGATGCACCTATACATCAACTAACACACACTCAAATTAGGACACCTATTTTCTAAGTGAATCTGAACAGCTTGGCTTCGGCAGATGGTTATCGTCAGTAGAAATGTTCTCCCTGAGCTGCAATGCATGAACCATTGAAAGCTAAGATTTTTTTTCTGATACAGTGAAAAGGTTGCCATGTTATTTTTGTTAATGCAAAGACTTAAAGAGCCTCATTTGGTAACACCTGCCATGATTTCCAGAAACCTTGACCTTTTGGAAACCGTGCGTAAAAAAAATATTTTTTAGGTCTTTTTTTGGAAAGATCTTTTTGGAAAGATTTTTTATGATCTTTCCAAAAAGGTGTCTTATGGACCGCTCTACGAGGCATTTTTGGGGAATCTGGCTCATTTCATGCTAGATGTTCATACTTACGATCAAATTATCTTTTTAAAGTATTTTTTTTTTCAAAGACTTTGCTGAAATACATACAATAAACACAAGTATTGGAATTAATTTGGGGTTCCTACAATGACTCAAACACAGGGAAAAGGAGGTCTGGAGCCAACAATGGTTCCATCGTTTTCAACAGGTTAAAGTTTGGATTACTGTCATTATCTTCCACAAGTCGCTTAAACACTTTTCCTTTGCCTCATTGTTTTCCTCTCTTGCACATTCTTAATCCTCGCTGTGCCACTTTGTTAAAAAGATTGGCTAGTTTGTCTTTCGCATCATGGATACTTGACGGGACTGTTCTGTTCAACAGCTAGTACTCACCTAAAAGTTGCAATCAGCAACCTTTGAAATGTATTCTGGAAGCATCATTGCACACAACTTGCGATTCAGCATAACTTTCAAGTGAATACTTTAACAAGCAGCAGAAACACAGACGTCTACAGTCTGGATCCTCATAAACAAAATTGTCATTCATGTCTTGGTGAGAGTCGATAGTTTTGCCTTTGTAGCAAAAACAAATAGCTGAGCATAATGCACACTTTCTTCAACTTGGACACAGGGGCATAGAAAGGGAAATGTTGCTCTTGAATAGTCTGTTAAAGTGCTTTCTTTTCACGATGTACTTTTGTGAAAAGCAAAATAAAACCTTGTGTGACGTGTTTAATCTTAAAAAAAGAAATTGCATTCCTGCAAACAATTGAACACTGAATGCTTTCTTATTTACTCGCATACTGTAGCTACATGATTACATTATTAGTGGACTTGCTGATCCCCATCAATACCCATCAATACATGATAATCAGAGTGTCCGGCTCTGAACTAAGCCCTGTCATTTAATATTAAGTCCAGAAACGTGTATTACAGTCAGAAAAAAATAAATTGCACTCTTTGAGTTTCCTGAAAGAAGTATCAAGTGCTCGGGCTTCAAGGTGCAGCTTCTTCAATTTATCTGACTTCCAACCAGAGGTGAAGATGGACAGGGGGTTAGTGAGACATTGATGTGAAACATCTCCAATCTCACACACACACACATGCACCTCACACACACATGCACCTCACACACACACACATGCACCTCACACTCCCTCGGATTGGCCTCTCACTGTGGAATAATGAGTGTGATGTGTGAGGGAGGAGTGGGTGAGCGGAGGACAGAAGGTCTGAGAGAGATCGAGAGTGAGTTGGAGAGAGAGCGAGAGAGGGAGAGAGAGAGAGGGAGAGGGAGAGGGAGAGAGATGCAGAGGTAGTTGAGGGGGCTGTGTTTGGAAAGCGCGCCATTGTGGCAGAAGTAATGCTTTTCTTTGTTTTTTGGCTCTCCTCTTTAGACTGTCGTATGAGTGGAACTCTGAAATTACGTAAGTCCGGCACGATTCACCCGACCAAAACAAACTATTACCGACAAAAGCTTCTCAACGATGTCTGTTTCAGTCGGATTTATGGCCTTGATGTCAAGAAAACTAAAGCGTTAAGATACTAAGTGAAGCCCATTTAATGTGTGTATTGTAAAATCTGAGAAGTACACAATATACATTTATACTCTGTGGCCAGTTTAGAAGTTACAAATAGCTAATTAACTTTTATAGATCATATATAATGTATATATATAGTGTAAGCCATTAAAATGTAATAACACCACACACCAGAGGCTCCAAAATGACCATGAAGTTGAATTAACACCGACAGTTTGAACAAACACTGAACATTAAAAGCTTCATGAACACATTTACTGTTGTTGTCGACTGGATCGGTTTTTAGCGAGTACCCAATAAACGGGAAACTGTATATTAATCAGGATGCAGCAATTTTGTATGTGTTTTTTACTTTAAAAAACAAGGACATGGTTTTGTTTGAAAATGTTCAAGAATATTAACTAACACTGGAGTTTCCATACCGTTCATAAAACTATACACATCTAAACTAAAACTAAATTGTCTTTCAAATTCACTAAAATCAACTAAGAGACACTCCCCTTCGAACTAATTTTTTATCCTAATTTCTTTTCTTTCTTTTTTTTTACCTTGTGTGTTTTCTTTTTCTTTGGTTTGTGTCTAGTTATGTATTCATGTTTCCACGTCTTAATTTCTACTACTTTGTTTTAAGTTAATACTTTTATGGTGGATGTTGTTTTGAGTGTTCTTGTTGGTCTGATTGAATCTTTATACCATTTTTTTAAAATCTGAACAACCACGTGTGCTGTCATGTATTCATCATAGTAATGCCTTCGTCAATGTTTATTGTTTTCCACTCACGGCTTTTAATAATCTGTAAATACTTAGGCATGAGGCTGCAATAGATATTACAAACCACCAGGTGTGTGAAGCGGTTATGAAGCCACTGTGTTGAAGGAGGAATAAAAGAGAAAGAGGGCGAATGAGAGTTAGACAGTCGGGTGCCATTAGTGCTCAGCACAAGCCGGCAAAGCGTACAGCACAGAGCCCACCCCCGGGCTGTCTCTGTCATTAGACTCATATAAACAGAGGGACTCCATTAGCATATGCTCTTAAGTGTGTAATTAGGCTCTCCCCAAGCAGGCTTTAAACTATTGTACAGATATCTGTACACCCACACACTTATCTCAAGACTTCAAATGCCACCCTGTGCATTGCAGTCTTTTATCTTTCTGTTTGAATTGTGTTTTTTGAATTAAATTGTTCTCATTCAATTAGGTTTGCAATTTAAAGGTGAGCATTCTACATTTCCCCGCAGTGCTTAAAGGTCGGGCATACACGCTTTTACCAGGTCACGACTGTGTAATTGAACCGAAGCACATGCAGGTGGGGGTCTGCCGAGCGGTATCGGGGTGTAATGGGCCACCGCAGGCAATGCAGCTAGGCCAGGCCTGGAGCTCACATTGCATAGCAGAGATAAATGTCACGCAACCTTACCTTTTATATATCACAGAGTAATCTATGTCAGTCCTGCATCCTGTTCTTCTAACTCCTTGCATGTCTCAAAGGGTTCTTCTTTCTATTCACGTAAACACCTCCTGCATGGACTGAAGAGACAGGTTTTCGGTCAAAGTCTAATTCCTACATTCCTCATTTTTGGTAAATCTTTGCTTTGGAATAAGTGGTGAAACAAGGCTTCACTGCCAGAGACAAGAGCCCACATTTTTGCTTTGTCTCTCCACCTCTTTGTATTTTCTTTCCTCCAGCTCTCTTTGTTCCACTGCACACCATGATGTGGAGTTTCAACTGTGCTGACTAGATTAAAGGCCAGAGAAGGGCTGGAAATACAATTTAGACCACATTCTGTGGGGGCAATACCTGCCATGGCGCCATGCATTTTACTGAACTGCACTATTCACTCAGTCTTTGTGCTAATATTAGAAAAGTCCCTTCTGGGTCTATGTGCCAATCAGCTATCTGCGCTCTTTCATGCTTTCTACCTTACTTTCCAATGCCAGCCCCAAGGATTTAGGAGAGGAGTCTTGGCACGGTTTATTAAACACTCCCCCTCTTTTAACCTCCCAGTGTGTTCTTTTCAGCTCATTCTACACACTACACGCAGATGCATACAGCAGGAGCGCGTATACACGTCGACACACATTCAAGTGTGCACACGAATACAACATGATTGGTTCCTTTCTCCTGTGTGTTTGGGCCAAAGCGGTTTGGATACATGTGGCATGTTCGGCTCTGGTTATGAATGGCAGCCGATGGGCTTAAAGGTCATAGCTCAGATTCCACATCGCCATCTCTACTCCGCACACCCACTGTGGGTCTAAGGAGATTGCTGCGTAAAGCTCTGACTCAGCTGGCTCTCGCATCATGAATGGAGCAGGGGGGTATGTGGGGGGGGAGGAACTTGTGTGAAAGTTGCAAGATGAATACTAGACAGATGGGAATTGTTGGCGCATTAGCGATCCCATGAAAGTATCCAAGTAATTGCGGCAAAGAAAAAAAAAATCCTTTAAAATGTTTTCTATCTATACTGCTGTACTCTCCCATACTACTTTGCTTGAATCTCAAATGGATGTATTCCTTTTGACATTTACCCACATCTAACGTAATCTGCAGCGCTCCTAAATGCACTGCAACTCGATTCACATTTGTCAATATAGCTGATGGAGCTCCGTCATTAGGATCAGGGACCAGGGAGGGTCCGCTCCCCCGAGTGAAGATGGAGCCGTGGATAGCATTGATCCGTGAAAGATAACCCCCATAGCCCACGGCCGCTGCTCTCCGTCTCCATTTTCCCATTGTTATTTTTTTTTCCCTTCCAGCTGTTTACATCCACGCCCTTCTCATCCCTCTCTCATGCATTTTCTAGAGTAAACACTTTTCTTCCCGACAATCCTCCTCCTCTCTTCTGCCTCGGTTCTCTCTTCGCGCCGTGCCTTCTCAATCCCCCTCCCTCCGTTTTCGTCTTCACTGCTCTTTCTTCCTATTGCTGTATATTTGTGTCCTTCCCTCTCCTTTTTTCACCCCCCTCCCCATCTCTTTCATATACAACACCCCCCCTCCCCTCCCTCCTCTCACCCTGTCTGCCAGCTATGTAGGCTACCTCCGTGGAGACCGGGGCTGGTGCGGCGTTTTTCATTCACTCACCTAACCTCTCCCTCTTTTTCTTTCAGTGCTTTTTTTCCTCTTTTCACCTCTGTGCACTTCTTTTTTTGTTTTACTGTTTATGCCTCCTGCAACCAGCCCACCCCTCCCCACCACCACCACCATCGCCCCCACACAACTTCCTCCCTCTTTTTCAGCCTCCCGCTTTCACTGGCTGGCTATGCATTCAGACTGAGTAGCGTGGCTGTCTTTAGAGCTTTTCCAAATCAGGACAGATCTCTCCAACAGATGCTTGAGATCAGGTGGAGGGAGGCTTCCTGCGCAACCCATTGCATCACGTATCCACATGCGGCGTGCAGTCACAGATGTGCCTCGCCTGTCGAATAGGATCTCGGTCTCGCCCTCTCCGACTGCATGTTTTGCGCACACACATGTGGGCTCTCTCACGGATGTACATTTGAGCACAAATCTGTTCTATCTCCTCCCTACAGGTGGGTTCAGATCGCTTGTCCGCGCCTTTCCATCGATTGGGGCACAGCCTTCTCGAAGCCCTTGCTGTCTCCGTATGAGGTAAACCCGCATTGCATAGTCTCACGGCGAAATCACAGCCGTCACTCACTTATCAGTGGAGGCTCATGAATTACACACACGTGGAAACACACAGACCTTTCTGCCACAACACAGGCCCCCCTGACGGATGTCCTGCTGACTCCTTCATCAAAGCACATGAGATAAAGGAACTACTACAGTGTTGTGGGGGAAGCATTTGCAAGGGTTGTGTATTTGTATAGGACTCATCAAGGCCTCGCTTGTGCTGGGGATGAGGAATCGTGCCGACTCCTCCCTCCCTCTTTCCTTCGATCCCTCTATCCCTGCTATAAAACACAACAGCACTCCAAACACGTGCGCAGGAAACAGCATCAGCAGAAGACTAGCCCCCCCTTCTGGCCACAGGACCATACGCCCTCCTCCCTCCTCCCCCCTCTCCTCCTGCAGCTGTCTTGTTTTTCTAAAGAGAGAGAGATAGATTGGACAGCAACCCATAAAGATCCATTTCAAAACAAGCGTTTGTTTGTGTGCCGCTGCAGCTGGTGGAGACACGTTGCGATGTGCTGGCAGTTGCGTGCCATTATGTGACTCGACTGGTTAGCGTTTGATGTCAACTATTAATTCATTCGATGATTTTCCTCAAAGATATGCAACTGATTTAAAACCTGGTGAAATGCCTCCGAGGGGAATCGCCGTCGTGAATATCGGAGTGCGATTTCAAATGCTCGCTGTTTCCCCTCCGACTACACATCCGTGTGCACCGCTCGTGCTGCTCATTCAATTCAGAATGAGGCCATTAAGAGTAATGATAGCGTTCACCTAAGGAGGAAAAGTGGTAATCGTTTTGTTTTGTTTCTGACTGAGGTCTATTCTGGTTCATGTGAAGTCTGAAATCACCCCGCCTGTAATGAGGAAAAGCAGCAAGCTGTTTCCTGAAGCCTTTTTTTTGTTCAAGCTCACTTTTCTCTCCCCGCTAGCTATTTAGGAACAATGTTTGTGCAGTTAAATAATTTGCGGCCGCACTTGTGTCTATATGCGTGCGGTTGTGATGAATCTTAATTCACCAACATCTCATACCTCTGAGTGTTCTATGTCTCAGTGTACTGTGCTTTTATACTACGGCATTTACCATGAAGATGAGGAGGAACGAGATGGGAGGGCGGAGTGAGCAAGAAAAGGGATGGGGGTATGGTGAGGGGCAGCAGCATTTATTTTCAGTGCGTCTCATGTTATATTTATAGTCAATAAGACACACTTGGCTCTCCTGTCAGAGCAGGGATTAGCAAGAAGCTAGTTCCAAGGAGAGAGGCAGTTGGTGGGAGAAAGGACGAGAGCAAGGGGTAAGAGAAATGAGAGCCGGATGGAGGCAGAGGAAAGACGAAAATTAAGAAAACTCTTACCAGAAGGATGTTTGAGGACAGGAAAAAAAGATGTATCTTAGCATACAGATAGATAAATTAAGAGAAAGTGATAGGTTCTACCTCAACAACGCATGCATAGGGTAAAAATCTGGTATATGATATATTTAGCGTTTTACATCGATGTCTATACATAGAATGAAGCCATGTAAGCAAGTTATATATGTATCGCATCTTTCACAGACGGCAGTCACAAAGTGCTTGAAAAACAATTAAAAAGATGAAGCAAAGATGAAAACATACAGTAAGACGTTACAACATAAAAGATAGGACCTAAAAGCCTGCCTGAACATTTTTTTTGTTTACGCCACTTCTAAAGTACATAGATATCTTAGTCTTAAAATGTGCCAGAGGATAGAGGACCTAAAAGCTTAGCCGGGGCGTAAGGGTGCACCAGGTCCATGATGTACTTTGGAGCCAGGCCATGCAGGGTTATGTAAGTAAGCACCAAAATTTGAAAATGGATACTTAAGAGGCCAGCGCAGTCGAAATAGGTGTAATTTCTGACCATCAGTTGGATCGTGTTAAGGTCCAAGCGGCACCATTTTGTACTTTTTTAAACGTGATATGAAGACATAAGGCAGGTAAACGGGAGTCTGAATGTGACTCGATAAGAACAAGTATTAACATTAGATGTCAGGGATTACTCACAAATCACATGAAGGTCACACAGACAACTAATGATTTTAGTTGTCAGTTTATCTGCATTTAACTGCAGATAAACTTCAAAAATGACTCATCGGGTTTCAATAAAAAATTACAGCTGGATGTAATCAGGATCATCAGCATACAAGAAGTTCCCCCAAGTGGCAGCATGCATATGGAAAATATAATGGATTCCATGATCGATCCATGGGGAACGCCACATGGAAAAGCAGCCGTGCCCATCACAACTCACTCAAATTACTCAAATGTCATCCTATAAATACACAAGATTTAACTCGTGGATTTCAATTTGGTGATCAACAGAATAAAATGTGGCACGAAGATCCAATCAAGCGAAACTTAACAATCTCGATCATCTGCAAACATTCAAATTTAGACTTCAAGGAGAGCTGTTTCAGTGGAGTACATTAAGTTTTCTGGCAGGAAGGGGTCGAAGTTTTGGCTTGGAGGAAGTAAAATCATATCTATATCTCCACGGCTGTTGCAATTACCCTTTGTTTCTTGTTTACATGCATGTATATAAATATATTAAGCATGTTTAGGGAAGTGCTATGTTCCTGTTTGAAGTTACGGCCGGTACCCTACCTGCGGTAGTAGTGTGACTGTTGGTGCACACGATACCAACACCATAACCGTGATGAATTACCTCCCACTAGAATAGAGATTTCATCACTTTAAGCTGTATTTTCGCGTTTCCTTTGAACTGAACTCTCCAGTGCGTCACATGACCTGTTTTCTCGTCATTTCCATACATCATTGAAATTTTGCCGAATTGTATGGAACTCGAGTTCGGTCTTGGCATCGAACCAATCTAAAAGATGTATGATGAGTTGGATGAATTAATAAATGAACAATCAAATGATTTGTTCTTTCATTCTGCACGCATGTTTCTTCATCTGTTCATACATTTGGCTGCTTTCATTCAGAATCAATATTCACAGGCACTTGTCTTCCGTATGGAGCAGTCTGCTCTTATGTCACTGCACTGTCGTGCCTGTGCTGTTGCTTTCCTCTAACAGCTGTTGTGTCATGCAGTGCAGCTGCATAGGGATAACATGACAACCCTGCCTCTTATCCAAGCTTAATATTATGACACCTGTCTTGTTTTTTTGCAACTTCTCATCACTGTGTGGTGTGGTTTCCTGCAGCTGCTTAGCCCAAATACTGCAAATACAGTCCTGGATAACAAGGAGGGGGGTGTGAATCATGTATGGCCATTTAAGTGGGCTGGTATTGCACTTTTTAGGTTGTGAAGCTTCTTTTTTGTCTTTACCTTGTTTGTGACTGTCCGTCTCACTATTTCTCAGGCAGCTGTAGCGCTACAGGAAGTCAGCTGGAAGGAAGTCTACCCCATGGACTTCTACTCCAATCAGAGTCTGGGGCCGTGGGCACCCAACCACCCTGACAACCAACCTGTGCGGCCCCCCCGGAGACCGACTCGGGTGAGCAAAGGGCGAGAGATAAAAGGATGAGTGGCAGAGGGAATGAATGAGAGAGGAGCAGGGAGAGAAGAAAAGCCGGTAAAGAGCGAAACGACGTTCACCAGTATGTCACCACACTGACACCCAGTGGCACAATGACAGCAAAACATGTATCTCAGTGTCTTCCTCAAAGGGCATAGTTGTGACCTTGACCTTGATTTGCATCACGACTGTTCTCATCTATTCAATAACTGAATAAAAGATAGATGTGCAGGTAATTGCGTGCAGTGTGAATACACCCTGCAGATGCCAGCGTGCCTCACATTACCACTAATCTGTCTGAGGTAGGTACTGTCACTATTCCAAGTGTTAATACTATCCCTCTGCCTGCCTGCAGAAACAAGACCTGGAGCCAGCTCTTCCCACAAAGCAGTGTGCGCAGAACCAGTGCGCCCCCTGTGGCTGTCCAGGGGAATGATACATCGCGTCCAGCTCAGTCTTTGACTCGCCTCGTGCCTGCCGGTGCTTCTGCCTGTGCTCATGGCTGGAGGGAGGTCGGGCCACAAGAGGAGAGTGGGTATTTGTCCAGACAGTCTATCAGGGAGCTAAAGCCAGAGCGGTCACTCCTCAAATGGATTACCAGCCATAAATAATCCCTCATTTTACAGAACGAACAGATCAAACCAAATTCATTGCTCTGATCCGCATGTCCTGCGTGTGTTCAGAGCTCCACACGGCAAGCTACCGAGAGAATAGCTTGTGTGTTCGAGGTCATCCATGTTCCTGTGAGTCACATTCCCCGCGAAGGAGCTGCTCTTTGCTGTGTGACAGGAGCTCTTTCTGCATAGAAACATGTGGGTGTTTCTTTTGTGATAGGAGTAAACACGTGAGGTGACCTTGAGTATGGTAAATGGAATTAAAGCGTTTATGTGTGGTGGATCTAGTCAAACGCAGTCCTCCTCTCCTTGAATAAAGTACTATATGTCTCATGACTTTGCTCAAGAGTATTCCACTAAGATGCCGATGTACCCTTGTTTTGCTGTTTGGCTTTTCGAGTCAAACTCTGAAACAATAAATCAGAAATGTGAGTGTTTTTGATGAAGTCAGTGCCATGCTGAAGGGATGGGTTTGTGTTTAAGCGCTTTGTCTTAAAAACAGTATTAGTTGCTCTATGAGTGCAGTGCTACTGTAGTCACGACTGCTCTCCATCCTCATTATTTATTGATGGAGGAGTCTGTCAATAAACAAGTGGATGAAGCCTCTATTGCTGTGTGGCTGATTGACAGCCGCGCACTGTGGCTCCATCTGATCCCGAGAACTTGCACATTTTTCTCCACATTGCAGCACATTGTCTCTCAGGTGGGGCTGATCTTCTGCGAGATTTGTTATTCGCCTACAACTACGAGGCTTCTCTCGTCAGACCCTCCTTCTACTTTCCACCATCGTATCTCCTTGGCAACAGAGGCCATTATGATGCAGCCCGTCCCGCCAGATGTCTTTTTCTCATGATGTGTCTCACGTGTGCCACTAGTGGCTGGTGTTTTGAAGAGCTCAGTACTTGCTACTGTACAGTGTGTGAAACATTCAAGAATAAATTATTGGGCAGCAGAGCAGCTGATGTTTGATTTATTTTTTGCCGCATTCTATCAGGGGGAAAGAAGAGAGACGTTTAATACTTTATCTCTTCTCCACGTGTGTATGTGCAGTGTTTTATCTCAAAACCAAAGGATTTGTTTTGCTTTAGATATGGATGTGTTTAAAAACTAATCTCCAAGCTGCCAAGAAATGCATTTTTTTGTGTGATCGGTGTAGAATTTACACCATTTTAGACAGAGACGGAACAATGGGGATTTAAATATTGTAATTGAAGTCCAATATGGCCATTACATTGCTAAAAATATTAGACAAGAGCAGAAGTCAAGACACTTCAGTGTATGCATACCACTGTCGAATGTTTTAGTGTCTCATGAGTCTTAATGTGTGACATAAAAGCATATTTTCTTTCATCATTAATAATCATTTGTAAAGTAATGATACAACATTAATTACACAAAGTCCATGATGGAGTAATGAGTATACATTCAAATAACTCGTATAGTAATGATTATACGTTCCAATAATTCATGCAAATTTACATTAAACACAAGTAGACTTCTACACGTTTCATTCAAAAGTCACGATCACACAACAGGATACATGTTTAATTCCACCTCGCTCATTACTTTTCCATGAATCCCTTTGGACAAATTGCAATATAATTAATACATGTTTACTCTTACTACTCATCATTCTCCAGCATCACATCACCAAGTATACGGCATTCAAAACTTTAAATAAAAGCTTCAAATAAATAGTCATCGTGATTCTATGATTCAGAGAATACTAATTTTGCACGCCTCTATGAATAACCTCTTGAATTTTACAAGATCAAGATAAAGACTTCACTTTAAAACCATTTGACTGTACATTTATATTAAATTAGAGACTACTAGTTGCATTGCTTTCACAGGAAGTTACTGTCACATATTTACTGTAAATGATGTTGATGATGTATCGTTTGACTGACAGTTATGACCTCTACATGCAGACAGCTGAGTGACCACTAGGTGGCACTGTTTGCATACCTTATTTGCAGTCCTATAAGGCATTCAACTCACACACTTCCTCACTGTGGAAAGGCTCTGCTGGGCATGGCAGCATGAGAGCGAGTGCTTGGCAAGGTGCAAGGACCCAGTGCACCGCTGTAACTGGTGGATGCAATTATTTCCAGATGTGGTCGGAATTTGATTCCACGCTCTTTCATCCTCCTTGACGTCCCATCTCATCCCTTCATTGAATGTGTTGGCCGTCACCCTTCTCCTGGCATCAGCACCCAACTATCTTGTCCAGGGGGCACCGCTCGCCATCGAGAATGTGCGACACGTTTATTAAGACTCTGCAGAGGTCGCGCGTTTGAGCCCGTACTTTACACAGCAGGTGCTCAGGTGCGGCTCTGCTCACACAGTGACACCGATACGTACCCTGACTGCACGGTCAGCTGGTTGCCATTGGTGCCCCGGCGCTTGTTTGCGTAGCAACAGGAAGCTGTGATATGACTCAAAAGCCATCAGCCTAATGCACCCTCGACAACCACACGTCATCAAACATCCAGAGATGTTCATTTAAATGATGTATTTTAGTCAATATGAAGTGTTTGCTTGGGTCAATTTTTTCTTCTTCTGGCTTTGTCTGCTACCTACGAGCCGGCAAGATACTGTATGTGAGCACCCAAGATGTGTTTTTAGTTGTGTCATTTATCAAACCAGGGAAAGGCTGAGTCACGGCAGTCTGTTCCTTCGTGAATGTCAGGCAACTTTACATTTACCCACTCGCTAAGTAATTATCCTACACCCTTTTTTTGTATTACCATAGTCTCATGTGAAATTGCTTCCTGTGTGTTTCTCGTTTTTACTGAAGTTTTCTAACAAAACAGGAGATCTGGTGGAAAATAGACAGAAGGGTTTGAAGTATTGTGTGATTCATGGCCAATCCAAAGCATAACATGCAGAAGAGAAGGAGTTTTTTCTTCTTTTTTTTTACCTTCAGTGCTCTGAGGCTTGAGAGGGCCATGTGTTTGGGGCTGTGCTATGATGGAGTGGCAGTACGAGGGCATGTATGTGAGATCACCAACAGCGTGTTAAGAAGTCTGCATTTCAGTGCCTGCTTTTCTTTTTTTTCCTGTATTTCTCTGCTTTTCCTTCCCCTGCTGAACAGAAATTACATCTCTGCCTGTATTTACGTCTGTCGAGACACTCGGTGGGTGAGAAACTGTTTCCGGAAATGTATGAAGAAAATAATAAATCAATGCTCGGTTCCAGGGGAATATGCTGTTTGAAAGCTTTCTTTGACAACAATAATGGACGTGTCATGCGACGGTGCATCTGTAACTTCAATTTCAGAGGAAGGGCCTTGGAAGAAGAGCTGCATGTTGTTAGTGTACAACATCTGCATGATCCGGATATTTCAGTACACATATCTCTGAAGAGGCATGATGAATAAAATAAGCTTGTTTTTACACATTGTTTACAGCCTCGAACAGTAGCTAGTGCTTGAGTAAAGTGAATTTGCTTGTATTGTGTACATACAAAGTCAAACAAAGGCAACAGGTCCCTTAGAGCAAAAGGAGAACAGTAAACGTAATCAACACAGCCTGTTGTGTTCATGTTAAAACTATTGCAAGTGTTTCTTTGATTTAGTTAAGTAATCTTATCCTCACGGTGGAGATTAGCAGCTATGTGTTTAACAAGCCCTTCATCTGCATCCCTGTGGAAATTTGAGCAATAAGTGATGATGTCTAGAGGCTTGTGTGTGTGTGTGTGTGTGTGTGAGGGGGTGGGGGGAGGGGGGGGGCATGCCTGGGCGGCTGAACAGCAATGTGAAGGAAGGTTGCTAGAAGGTTGAATAAGAGTCTTTAGTGGGAGAGAGAAAAAATAAGTGGTGTTAAGAGATGAGTAATTCTGCGTGGGAGGCCAGCCTGTCCCTGATCATCCAGCCAAGAGCCACCCCAGCACAGGGCTGTGACAAAGTCACCTTCTTCCTCAACCTACTCTGTCCTGTCGTGGATTGTCTGCGTTTTCCTGTCATGCCGTGATCTTCCATTACGATGTCATGATGCAGTCTAGTGGGAAGGAGCCACAGATTTTCCTTTGTTGCGTCACCTGAAGGTTGTTGTCTCTTCTAATAGTACTGTGAGGTCTTGAACTGTGGAGACCAACATTTCTAAATTTTTTTATTTATTTTTTTCAAAATTATCTTTGACTAATAAGTTGATTGAAAGGTCCAGTTAGCATTTTGCTGTTGCATTACACAAATGACTCGTCATCAGGTTGCTGTATTCCCGCTTAACTCTAGTGAGATGACACACTTTTCAAACACGCAGACGTCGCCACGCCGTGTGTACACAGTGTCTTCAACGTTTAGATTATTCAACTGTCAAGTAAACCGGCCCTGAGGTCTATTTTCCAAATGTTATCCAAACCCAAGTCAGCATCCCTTCTGAAATGAGCCATGATGTAGTTTGTTGTCCTCCGGTAGCTTCAGGATGTCCAATAATGTCCGGACAGTATTTAACAGAATCATAGGATCAGTTCCTGAATATGCGTACGATCCTCTTCTAAATGATTAGATTTAAATATATAGCGTTGATGTTGTCTAATGGGGGCAGCGGTCTCTGACTCACTGTTAAAAAACTGGAATAACTACGCAGCTGTTGGAACTTATGTCGCTTTACCAGCTCGCCATTAATGTGGCTGTGTTGGCTAACAATCTGCCATATGGATGTGAATATTAATGCAAATGTGCTTTGAACAGGATTATCCATTCAACTTTCTGTAGAGTGTCATTCATTGGTGATGTAATAATCCGGTTGATTAAATATAATACTCAATATTAAGGAATGAATTGATAGTCATTATGAAGTCCTCATGAGCGCATTCATTACTAAAGACACATGAGAAGTGTTTGAAGTGTTACTAAAGGTTTTAAAGTGATAGTGCTGCTCCATGTTTAACAAACATGATCGGACTCTGTTCTGACAATATTGGATTGTCCGATAGTTTTGTGTTACTGATTCTGGTAGTCAATGTTAGTCTTGCCTTCTCTTTATTCTCAGGTGGAAGAGAGGAGAGAAACGTCAGAGTCAGTACTTTTAGGATTCACTCTCTCTCATCCTGATGAGTTTGGATATCCATCATCAATCCCCAATGTTACAGGATCCGTTTGTGGAAATGCTCTGACTTAAAAGAGATGTGCCTCTTGAGAGCAGCACGGTTAAACACTGAGGTAGGGAATGTGTATGAGTGTGTTCCTCTTCAGCTTAAGATCTCTTCAACTTTAATGGTTATTGTTACATGAAGTCGTTGGACTCAAAACAGTTATACCCTTGAGAGCACTGTATAAGAAGTAGAGTACTTACCACTGTGAACTTGTCTAAGCATCCACAGAAAGAATTATTCATCACAAAAAGATGAATTGCTAGAATCCCATATGATGTCATTAACCTACTGTACCTTTATTTAGTTGACGAGCATTTACTCCACCTAATAGTGTGTCGCCGAAGACGGCTGAAAAAGTATGACTCAATCATTCAAACTCCACTGAGGAAATCGTGGAAACGAAAGTGAAGTTGATTACTTGGTGTCTTGGTCTTGAAACAGTTGGAGTTGTGCTGCTGGAAAGGAATCTTACAGTGCAGAGAAATGGACACTCAACCAGGGAGCCTGAACCGGACCATGGCCACTTTCACCTCAGAATGAGGTTTGATGTGTTTCTGATGATCAGTGAAATCAATTTTAAACCAGCACATCCATATTGGCCAGGCCGCCTAAGTGTCTGTCAAACTCAAAGTCACTGCTGTGTTGCTGACACTCGGCTTTCACGTCCATGTTGAAAAGCAGTTCAAATCTTGCTTACAAGAATACAAAAGTCTCATTATGTTAATGATGAATCAATTTATTGATGGGACATCAGACATTACATGCATATCCGTGAAAGGGGAAGTCAGTTCGGGAATCATAAAAACCAACAACTTTTGTAATAAATTTGACACAAAATCAAATGATGTGGGGAGAGAAAGAAACGGCACTAAGAGCAGATTCAGGAGGTTCCCTAAACTCTTTTTCTTGTCGGAGTGGATTAGTTTTCATCAGGACGACGCAAGTAGCCTTTCCCTGACGCGGCTGCTCCGGTAAAACTTCAAAACCCGAGACTTTCACCCTCCTCCACGGTGTGTGTGGGTAAACTGTAGCACTCCTCCTCAAATGTACAGCAGATATCTGAAGCTTTTTTTTAACGATATTGAAATGTGTTGTCCCTATTTCTATTTTCTACCTGCTTAAATTATGGTCTGTGTGTGTGTGTGTGTGTGTGTGTGTGTGTGTGTGTGTGTGTGTGTGTGTGTGTGTGTGTGTGTGTGTGTGTGTGTCTGTCTGTGTGCGTGTGTGTGTGTGTGTGTGTAGATAGATAAATAGATAGATAGATGTACTTTATGTACTTGTACTTCCTACCAATGCATTCAGGCGGTTTGTTGATCAAGTGAAGTACGTAAATGATACACTCCACATCAGATGCTGTAAAAATATGTTCTAAATACAACTATTAGTGTGATTTAAACGGTATTTATTGGGTCACGTCCCTCTTTCGCTGATTCTTGTGAGTCTTTCTCAGCTGTTTTTTGGGTTTTTTTGCACCGCCCTGGCTCAGATGTGTGTTTTGCCCCCTAGCGACCATGGCTGTAGACTGTTACCAGTGGTGCTGTTGCTACAGTAACAATCTAATGCCACGGTCACCATGGAGACAGCGGGTGAAATATGATTGGCTGCGGTTACCGCTGACATCCTCGGTGGTTTGATGCTGCCGGTGATGCAGCCTTCGGTAGCGCTGGGCTCCGAGAGGAAACTTCAGACGGTGCAGCGGCGTCTTCCCACTCGCCTTCACCCTCACAGTCACAGAGGCGGAGCTTAGCTCACAGAGCAGAGGTTTGCCAGGCGTCAGTAGCCATGACTGTAGACTGTTACTGTACTTTGCAAGAGTTTTTAGCAGTAAGCAGTCTAGAGCCAAGGTCTTGATGCACTGACTGATAGAACAGAGCAGCAGCATGAAAACAAATCAGACGGAGAAAGCATACAAGCTGGGAGCAGCATGCAGAGGGGAAGGTGGGGCGTGCAGAGGGAGAGAGAGACACCCTCATGCCGCCCTTCCTTACACACTTACGTGTCATCGACGATTGCGATTTATAAAGGAATAAAGGTGGATTTAGCTCTTTACGTGCTCTTTCTCATCACCATATCTCTAAAGGTGCACTTCACATCCATCAGACTGTACGCCACGACACAGAGCTCTCACACACCAGAGCCTTTCCTGCCAGAGGCCCGAGGCGACACGTGGCCAGCCGGATGGTTACATGCCCCGCTTGTTTTGTTTGTAGTATTGATTTCCACGCCGATTATCTATGAGTCACAGGATATGGACGGACGGCAGCACAGGGTGGATTGGTGGCTTATGCAAGCTCAGCTGAGTAACTCTAGGACTGACGTCAGCAGTCCGGAAATTCAAAGGGCTCACAAGCACCCATCTGATGTGTATTTGCTGGCTGTTTAGGCAGTTTAACGCGTTAGAGTGTGGCCTGTCTGGATTTTCATGTGAATTCTTTTTCTCCTGAAAAAACAACATCTCGATTGGTGAGGGAGAACGGGAAAGGAGCACAGTAAGTGTGCAAGTGCAAAGGTTACCACACAAATGTCACCAGGTTACCACAGACTTGTGTCACAAACCAGCCATAGGCCTTACTTCCATTAGCACCAACATTAACATATATCAAAGTCTAGCTCTGAACTATATTCAAAAATCTGATCTTCGTTATTCTGAAAGTAGACCAATTTGACTCTGTCACTCTCTGCGTGGTCCTGAAGATCTTCTGCTGACAAACAGAGCTGCGTGAGCCGTAAATGTCTCCAGAGAGGCGCCTCTCTATTTGTAAGAGGCATCATGCACATGCTCGGTAGAGGCTGGAAAGTTTACAATATCCCTCCTCGCGAAGTGATACGGAACCATGGTAACAACATCAATAGCATTTAAAACGCCTATATGGTGACCTGTCGGAGGCTCCACTGGCTGCATGCACAAGTCAGCTCAGTTGTACTTGTTGTGCCGCTTCGTAGTTTATCACAATGTTGTTTTGTCCTCAGCGCACGTTCAGCACCGTGGACAGCGCCACGCGGCTTCTGGAGCCTCTGAAAGTTCTTCAAAGGTGGATCGCTCATCTTTTTGTATATGCCCCATGTTGTTTCTCCTGTGGGTTTGACATGAGGGCTGAAGGCAGCTGGAGAGCTTATTGACCCGTGCTTATTGTAATTCTGGTCATAGCCCCCTCCCTCCAGGAGTTACACCGGGGAGTTTTCATCAGACCTCCAGGGCTTCCCACTCCCCTGACCTCGCTCGTCTTCTCCGCCTCGTTTCGAGACACGTCGCAATGCAGGTTGTAGACGTATACAGGCGACTCGCGCTGTTTCTTTAAAGCCCTGTGATGGGAGAGATCGGGAGTCGTCTGCATGTGCGCAGGAATGACGCAAAATTGACTTCATCTCAGGGAGGCGTCACGATGTCATTTCAGCATGGAAAAAAAAGGGGTAAAAAAAAAAAAACAACTGCCGAAACCAGGGAGAGGAGATCTGCCCCAAAGCTTTGGACTAATATAAGTCACTTTATTTAAAGTAGGTCTTTCCCGCTGGGGACCCGAACCGATACCTTCCGATTGATTCTGTGTGTTTTATGTTTAGGTTCCCCTGAACTCTGACGAGCACTCTTGGCTGTGTTATATATTAATGAGTCATAGAAGCAGCCCGATAGGACACGTCCCACAACGGCTGATGGATACCCTTGGAAAAAGAAAAAAAAAAAAAAAGATGATGATGATGATGATGAGAGAAATCAACCGCACGTCGTGATTCGCTGTTGACTTTCTGCGGGCATGCAGCCTTGTTGACATGCAATCGGCGCAGCCTACACCCTGCAAGACATCTTACAAGCCATCCTTTTCTACAGTTGTCACTGCCCATGTGCGCCAAAGTGACTCACACTGCAGTAACTTCCAGCCGCCGTAATCTACCGTAGATTCACGACATGGCACGCAGAGAAAAATTCGCTGACGGAAAAAAAAAAAAAAAAAAAAAAAAGTGAGCTTACCCCGATTGAACGAGCTCGTCCGTGTAATGAATGTATTGCCACACGTGGCTCTAGACCGCTGTTGTAATCAAAATGTGTGCACGACAACAACAAAAAAATATGGCACAATGAAAAGGAAAACTTACCTCCTTGGTCTTCTTCGGCCCAGCGGAGATTTCTTCAGTTTGCGACTTGATTAAAACTATAAAGAAAGCACAGATTTACCGTCTCCTACCTCGTCACATTATAACTTACCTGCGGCCACCGTCTTCAGATATCAAACTCGTATCTAACCTCGTGGTCAGCTGGTGCGTAATGTTCGCCAGAAGTAGTTGGGATTTGGATTTGTTGTTCAATCTCGCGTCTTGCTGCTGCGCTTCACAGCCCCATGTCATCAGATTCAGCGGGCTGTCCCGGCGATCTGCTCTTATAGACATCCCGTAGTACTAGTAATGGAGATGGGAGGGGACACTCATTCATTCAGAAGCATCACCTCCATGGACGATGTACGTGCACTCTGACGTCATCGAGGAAATTTAGTCAACAGGAGGATGCTCAGGGTTCCGCGAGGGGCGGGAGGAAGAGGAGAAGAATAGGAAAAAAAGAGAAGCGAGTGTGTAGGGCTGATGGGGGACATTCTTTTGACTTGTTATTGGGTACGTGATGCTACCTCGTATAGTCCTGCTGTATTTATCAAGCTCTTTTCAGACTGGGGGATTCATTGTCCCTGAGGAAGTTGCTCCCGAAGTGTGCACGCAGCGCTGCCAAAACGAGGCAGGAGGAAGCAGGAGGAGTGAACTGAACTATTAGTCACCTCGACCATGTTGTGGGTTTTTTTTTGGTTTGTTAAGCTATTTGCCTACTTGACTGGTTACATGTGTGTGTTTGTGCCAAGAAAATGATCAGTAACTGTCCTACATGTGCCCTCCTCTAGTTACAGAGATGTTTGTCATTCCCGGATCATCTCTGAGAGGCACCATGGAGCTGTGCGACTCCACTGCGATCTGCTCCATCTTGCCTTTTAGCAGTACAACCAGTTAGTATTGCATTTATATCAAGTTGGGAGGTTGGTGGACAAACTGATTTAAAGAATACAAAACAAAATCAAAGTAACTTTCTCTGAATGTAGAAATCTGTTTAGAAACTGTTCATCCAGGCTGACTAGCTGGAGTATAATGTGTATAATGTGTATAATGTGTATAATGTGTATGATGGGTACACTGCCCCTGTGCAATGCTGATGTGTGTATGTGATAAGCAGTGCAACAAATACCGAATCAAACATGTAGCAATTGTTGCCTTTAGACAGACAGTTGATCCGTTCAACTTCAGTCAAAATCTGTTTGTTTTTTCATGTTTATTTTGTGATCAAATTTGTATTGATTTTCCAGATATGCCTTTGAAGCACGGATGTGTACATTTACATAAATATACACAGGCACATAATCATACAAAATACAATAAGTGGATGTATGTACATGTATGTATCAGGGTGTGTATGTGTGTGTATGCAGGTATACCCCTATACAATATTATTCTAGTGATATGTGTTATATGATACAAGCGGAAAAGAAGCTCCACAGTAGGAGATTGAGCGATCAGAACAATGGAACAATGGTTGTTACAGTAAGCTCTGGCAGTGGCTTATTAACATCATCAGTTACACCTTTAACGTGTCCTATTGTCTGCTTTTGGAAAGGTCTGTGCTCTCTTCATGGCCTGATTCTGGTGTCTCTCTTTTTGGATATCGAATACATTCTTTGTTTCGGGAAACTCGCAATTAAGTCAAAATCTAGAACTCACTAGAAGCACTGAGTTCAATAGTTTATGCAGTAACGGAACAATATGACCCGCATGAAAGATTATTGTGCCTCAAGCACCAGTTTCACACACACGCAGAGTCGGCTGCCAGAAGCCGGCAATTTGGAATAATGATTCAGCCAATAGAAACGCATGAACCAAATCTTTGATACAACTCATTCCCTCCCTTACACTCTGTCTCTCTTTCACTCTCACTGTCACCTCCATCTTCCCTTTGCCGGCCCAATCAGTCACTGTCACTGCCTCCAACCACTTGTGACACTCCATCCACCTGCACCGGTCCTCATGGTGTCCTGCTCAAAAGTGTAGAACAGAAAAAACTAAAAATGTTTAAAGTCTCTATACGTTGTGTCTCACTGTTCAGCTTTTATATGAGTGGTTATGGACTGGATACGTAGGCTTAGCCGGGCTCCTAACTCATTAAAAAGAAGCATTGATGATCATTTAGCAATATCTGTTTGGTATTGTTTGCAATTAAAGTTACAGCAGTTGTGTTCGTTGTTGTCTTTACACGCCTGGTGAACATAAACTGAACGTGTGAAACTTGTTAAACTGTAAATTGTTGGAGGATGTATAATAAGCTCCATCATACACAAAACAGACTTTTCAATCGTAAAAGACGTAAAGCGTATATGTCGATATAATGATCCAAAATAACACATTCTCAACATGTTTGCAATACCTGCACTGCTTCCTTTTATTCAGTTTCTCTCAGATACTTCTCACCTCATAGGTGGTGCTGTTTGATTGGCTGCTGATGGCGGAGTTTCCATGCGTGCGTGTGCAGGCGAGAACGCTGCAGTTAGCGGAAGAGGGAGGGAGTGACGGGGGTGATTCACTTGTTTAGTGTAAGCAGGAGAGCGACGGAGGAGATATGGATCTACGGGATGAACAAGAGCTACACAGGATGCGCTGATGAACAAACGCTCAACACATGCATTATAATAAAGAAGTCTTGTGTGGGGTCAACTGGCCGTGGACAGTATGACGCTCCAGCCTGTGACTGACAGGAAGTTCATCCTGTGGCGCTCTGAAGCCCGTCGCTCAGTTTATCATGTAAACGGTGTATGTCCTGGGAAGCTGTCTTTTCACCTGAGTTAAATGGACTACTTGTGTTTGGGATATCCATGTGCTGGACAAAATAACAGGAACACCTTAGACTAAAACACCCGAAACAACACAACAAAATCTGGGTCTGACATTAACAAATTGAAAGTTAACTCCATCAACATTGTATAGCATTTCCCAGTGTGTTATATACTTCATTATCAATAATTAACACCGTTTTTTATAATGACATTGAGCAAGAAACGTCTTTATGTTTTCTCTTATACACAATTTGCCTGATCTGAACAAGAATTGCGGTATCATTATAATTCACCAGCACATTACCAACAAGATGACTTATTTGATGCGTGTTAGTTGAATATCCCACTCAGGATTTAGTGATATGAATGATTTAGATTTCCGTAATCTACGAGCTCATCCTTCACCATTTCCCTCCACACGCTCATTATATCCTGAGGCCCTGAAAGTTATCAAGAAGGGTGATGTGACGATGTGATGAGTTCTACAAACTAATGCACCAAACATGAATAAGTCATGCCGAATCAAAGGTAGCGTTGGTCCGTACGCTTACACATCCAAATACCAGAACCATCAATGCTCTCACAGGGGCGTCATGAATTAAGTATGAAAAAGTAGTACGTCACTGGGAGTGCGAATCTCAGGGCAGCTCGTGTTCTTCTGCTCGTTTTCACCCTAAGGCTGTATTTCACAACTCCTCACTTTAGATTCCCTCTTTTCTTATATTGTTCAGTATCATCTCAAACTGCTTCATATATATATGTACATATATATACATCCATCCATCCATCCATCCATCCATCTGCTGGTAGCAGTTGCATGTGTCAGAGGGAGAAAGAGAAGAGACGGATAGTGAGAGCAAAAGTAGGGAGGGACTGTGGGGATGCCACTTTGATGTCGAGGGAACGTCTCTGTACACGTTCTCTGATCCCTTGTGTCATTTTTATTCTGCAAGTGTAAGTAAATCCCCCCCCCCCCTCCCTTTCCCCCCTCACTACTACAGTCTTTTAATTATCTTTCTATCCTCCACACTCCCTCGCTATATCTATTTCCTCATCTCTTCCCAGCCGGCCCATATCTGCTCATTTCTCTACGCAAGCATCGTTTTGCAGATAGAAAGAAAGGGAGAGTGAGACCCCACAGGGCTCAGTATTCACCTGCAGAGTGCAGCTCCTGCTCCCCCCTCACACACACACACCCCTTTCTCGCACACACCACTAATCAGTATTCTGCTTTACTACTCTTCCTCTTCCTGCTCGTTTCCCCGTCTCTTTTTTTCCCTTCCTCTTTCCTTCCCACTCAGCCCTTCTTTCCTCATCTCTGTACCTCATTTCACCACAGCTGCATAGTTTTACATGCACTGAGGCGCAACATTGACAATGATTCAGCCTGGTTTCCAATCGGCGGCTTGTTAGAGCTGAAGGCCTGAAGCCGTGTCAAAAGTGCTGCTCCAGTACGTTGTCAAAATAGGGAATCACCCGTCGCTCAATGCAACAATAACGCAAAGCAGTGAGGGTATTCTCGCCCACTATGTGCTGTTCCACACACTCATTCCTCAGAGTTATATGCATTGTGATGCATATGCATGTGGTTCTCATGCATATTTATTTGGGGACTCGCGTGGTCACGGCATCCCTTTCACTAACATTGACATAAAACCCCTATCTTTATTCCAACATCACCACTGCTCATGAATGTTTCATCACACCCCTAACTTCCCTCCTCCTCCTCATCTACCCCCCACCCCCTACACACACACACACACACACACACGCCGCCTTTTAGAAAGCCAGTGTAAGTGGGTGTTAATTAAACAGGATCACCCGAAGGCAGTTTGATTCTATCAGACGTGACTGTCCATTCACCGATACAGGTGTGGGTTCTGTCGAAGAGCCGAATGTGTCGTCCTCCCGGCAGCCGGTGCATCGTAACGCCTTTATGCTCACTCCTTTTGTTTTAAGCCAGACGCCGCATGTGAACTTGCTCTCCTGCCTCGTGCGCGTGGTTACAGTAGTTAGTCATTGAACGCTGAAAAGCAGAGGGCTATTTGATCGAGGTGTCGACCGAAGAGTCTTCCACTGACTCACTGAGGTTAAATCAGATCCATTCGGACAAAGTGGTCAGTCTGACTCAGCTGATCACAACTCCGCTAAGGAAAGAGTTCAGTCCAGCTGCTGTACTTGCTTCCATACCTGGCAATCATCAGAAACACTAATGCTCACATTCATGGAAGTATTTTTGGTTGTATGTTGTTTAAATGTGTGACATACATGACCATGTATACCTTTGTTATAAGAATGTGATGAGAAGTGAGAGGCGTATAGCATCAGGGAAGTACAGCACTCTATGATTTTAAACTATTCTCCAAGGGACGGAAAGGACAGGGGAGAAAAAGAGAGGTGAGAAAATGTGGAGAGTGTGAGGATGAGCTCCGAATGAAATCCAGAAACCCTTTATCGATGACATACCGCACGACAATTTCCAGGCATCCGAATTCTCTTCAGCAGCTCGTCTTGAAAACTAAGCTGTCATATTTATCTTATTTGGCTGCCTTTTTCCTCGTGAAACTTTCCCACAGTCCACAGACTCTTTCTATTCCTTGTCTGCATGGCTCCCTTTGAGAGGTTGCCTCGAATCTGTATATTCAGGTGCCCCCTGCTGGTTATAGTCATGTACTGCAAGCCAGAGCTGGTACGAACGCGATTTAACTGTATTCGTCATTCTGTCTCGCAGGAATACATTTAAAAAAAAAAAATCAAAAAATGTATCAGGCAGCAATACAGAATATAGAAGGCTCATTTGTCCAATGGCGGTAACTTAACACGTCGGTTATCTTTACCTGCAGTTCCACTGTTTTACATGGAGCACTGTGACACCTTAGCTATTCCACTCCGGCCTCCACACGTCTGCGTCTCGCTATCCATCCTTCCCAGAGCTGTCCACACAAGAGCACATGACTCATCCAGATGACTCACCCCCCCCCCCACCCCCTTCTCCACCATCCACCCTCCCTCTCACGCACACACATCTTTGTATTACTTCCCTGAGCTAACCTTGACAGAGGAACACAGAAAGGCGCTGGTATTGTAAGACAGAGCTGGAGATGTGCTGCTTCATGCCACCTCCATGTTTAACATAAGTGCCCTATAGACCGGACCCAAACATATTAGATTTCTATCACCCTCTTAAAAATAGCGTATGTTGTCAAATGTAGTTTGTGATATAAATATTGGAGGGGGACAAATGACGACGTGTCCATGATTCCAGCAACAAAGACCAGGTTGATACATTTATAATTATTGATAGCAGTGCTTAGACCAGCAATCAGTCTGACAGAGTTGAATTAAGTTTGTTTTTGGGCATCTGGAGCAATTTTCATTGTTCAACAACACGTTTAATTCAGGTACTTTTGAACTGCGGGTACTAAGAACTGAAACATACTTCCAATGCGATGAACGTTACCCCCCCCCCCCCTTTTCATTTATTGCCGGTTAAATTCCCTGCTGCCAAAAGATGTCGCACATATTTTGTTCATTTCTGAATCAATACATTTTTAAACCAGACAACAAGCGATCACCTCGCGTCTCCAGTTGACTGTGAGATGTGTTTCAAACTCTCGGGATACTACATTCAAATCAAACTATATATTTTTTTTCTCATAATGATTTGATTATTGATTACTGGATTTATTGGGCTAACCCCGCACATAACTGAATATTCATGGAGAGGCATTGATGGAACCTCTCTCTTTCTACATGTTAAGCAATAAGCCACCAACAGATGTCAGTGTTGCTCTGACAACATTGTAGGTACATTATTATGTCGCAACACATCCCTGTCAAATATAGGCACACCGGAAACACATAGACCTTTTTCAAATAGTGATATGGAGACCCAGTCAGGAGACCCAGTCTTACATCTTCTTCATGACTTTGAAAGCTTCAGTCCTCTTGGAGATAAAGCTTTAATAAGTGGATAATGGATGGAAGGGATGTATGTTCCACTGAGAACAGCAACGTGTTGCTTGGATGCATCTTGCACAAACTCTGGCGCTGTCATATTGATGTATATTTAATGCACACCGCAGGTGTATGCTGCTGCAGCATGTCATTGAGTCTGCTAAAAGCCTAGTCCTATTCGAAAGGACCATATTTTCATCATTTATGTGTGAAAAGCTTGACTTTCTTGAATAAAGTTGTTTCTTGTTGTGCAATTGTACATTCCTGCAGTGTTGGTGTGGGTTGAGACAGTTGTTGCGGCTCCAAACTGCCATGGGAAGAGCAGATATGGCTGTGATATGAAATGATTTAGTTACAATCTAAACCACTATTGGTTGGCTGCAGCAAAGGTCACCACACTCTGTGTGTGTGTGTAATCCGTCTCTGGTCAACCTCACACAGGATATGCCAAAACACACTCGAAACCCACTGAATGCCTTCCTTTTTCAAGTCTGCTGCAGCCAGGAAAAGAGGGGTGGGGAGGGAAGACGGTTATGGTGATTCCATGGTGACATTTAGTCTCAATATCAGCTCTTTTCAACCAGAGAGCAAAGTCCTGGAGCTCAACGGTGAGGCAGTGAAAGAAGGTCAAACAAGCGAGAAAAATCTCAAGTAAACAGGCATCATACTTTATTTGGCGTCCTTGTAAGTGTGCACGATGTGGGAACTTTTCTTTATATATCGTGCCCATTGTGCTCTTACTATTGTTCATAAACTCCACAGGATAACGTTAACCTTCTATCTAGTACGCTGATGCTGTTACCTGATAGCTGCCATAACCTCATATCTCTGCCTTTCACGCCAGCAGACATAGCTACTGAACAATTCATTGTGTTGAGGTTTCTCTTGAGCTGCTTTCAAAAGCTCTGAACACTGAAATATATAACATGACCTATAGTGATGTATGTTCTCGCTCATTTGGCCTTCGCTTTTTCCAACACACTGCAATATTCCCTTCTTTTCAATAAAGATGTGGTTGCCGTGTTCAAAATCGTGACCAAAACCAAGAAAAATCAATAGTGAGTCAGTCAAGTCTGACGGCGCAGTCTGGGAACTAAACACAGTTACATGCAGGGCTTGACTCAGAAGTTATGCCCCAAATAAAATAAGAGAAAGAACAGCACAAACAAAATGAGCAGGTGCAAAACACGCAGGACATCTGTATATAGAACTGTGAAATATCACCGATACAACCCAAAGCTCCAGAATAAGCCAGTTTGTGAATCTTGGGTACTTCAAGGACCTGATGATTCCTTGTTAATTAAACAAAACAATAGCAATTTCTTGGGATTTGATGGAAAGTCTGATGAGTCGACCCTTCTGCCCCCAGTCTGAAAAAAGTGCACACACACTTCTGTATTTCTGCATGTGTGTGTGCGTTACGATACACGGTGCACGCTCCCCGTGGTCTGGCTGCAGCCGCTGCGTGGCCCGAGTCACGTCCTCCACTGCGACGCTGGTGGGAATGTGGTGAGTTTGAGACCAGCTCATAAAACCCGGCACCCTGGCACTATCCCGCTTCCCCTGCAGACAGGGAAGCAGCGACCGATGGGGAAGCCACACAGGCGGCAAGCGTCAGGAGCTTCTCTCCACTGCCGCTTTTTTGGAGTCCCACACGTGCTGCAGCTCAGCTGACCCGGGGGTCAGGACCTCGAGCTCTTGGCTGCTGCGGTGTCTCCGCGACCAGTTTCACTTCACCTCGATGGAGAAGAATGAAGTCCTTATGAAAGATGCTTTCGCTCACTCCACTCGACCAAATCGTTCTTGCATGTCGCAACATGATAGATTAGATAGACGCAGTGTGACGGTGGCAATCGGCGTCCTGTTGCAGCTTCTGAATGAGTGGAAAAGATATGAAAGCAGACAACACGAGTGAGATAGACAAGATAGATCCAAAAGCTAAAAAAGAAATATACTAAAGATCCATTCAACTAAAGTCAAAAGGTGCATTATTGAAGTTTAAGAAGTCTGTTTTTCTTTGCTGGAGTTGCCTTTTTTTTTGTTGATGCGCATGTGACTTCTTTTCTTTTCAAAGCATTACAAAGAATCTGCACATCAAATCAAAAAATAGAAATTGAACATCTCACAGACAAGATCTGCTGTCAAAGGGAACTGGACTTGACTGAAAGTAGGTTCAGGATCATATTTGACCTTTTGTTCCAGCAGAGGAGCAGAAGTGACTTTGTGGTTTGCTTTTGTGTTACGACGCACAAGTGAGGGTGGAAGTATCTCTGCCCTGTCAGTGCACTCTGTGGGTCCCGCTCCAACACTTTCACACACACACACACACACACACACGTACACACATACACATACACAAACCTGCAAACAACCGTAGCATGTGGTGTCATTGTTGCTTTGCACAACAAGCAAACAACGTACACATAGAGACAAACTAATTAATGTAATATGCATGACATGCATTAACACACACACACACACACACACACTGTTGTATATGGGTACAGTGAAGTCTCGATTTAGCTTCTACACTTCGTACTAAATGAGAGCTGTCAGCAATGAGTTACGCTGGTGGTGCAGAGTTCCATGGACTGTAATGATTCATAAAACATCCAACGACCACTGATTTACTTTTGCTTTTAATTATTGCTTGGCCCTACTCTGTGTGTGTGTGTGTGTGTGTGTGTGTGTGTGTGTGTGTCTCTTGTGAATGTGTCAGGGCAGAAAACTAAGCCACCACTGGCTCCACAGGGCTTCACCAATTCCCAGAGGTCCCTAAACCAGCGTAGCGTCGTCCTGGCCTCAGTTACATTCTTCATCTCTGTGCTTCTGCCCTCAAACCCTTGGAAGGCCTTCATCCTGCTATAAATGTCACTATCCTCTCTCACAAGATAAATTTACTTACCGTCATGAGCCAATCGATATCATTAAAAAGCAGCAACAGCATCTTCTCTTTCCTTGTATCTCTCAGTGACGCGTTCTTTTTTTTCTCTCCGCAGGATGCAGTTCGGGCTCTTCAATCTGTGTAAATGTGTCTCTTTCTTTGCGTTTGCATATGCGTTTTGAGAATGATGATCTTCGGAGAGCTCTGTCATCTGAGGAATGATGCCTTGCATTGCTTGGAGCACATTTATGTTTCTGAAAAGATTCGTTTGTCATATTTTGAGGAATACAAATGTTTCGGGTCATGTGGCCAAGTCTTGTTTGGAAAAGAAGTTTATCATGCACATATTCTCGGTTCTGTACCTCCAGGTAAAAAAATGAAGTTGCTGATATGCAATTACATTCCCTTCACTGTGGTAGTTATTAGTTCAATTAGACTAATCAGTACTAATCAGATCAGTATTATAATGTTGCAATTAGGTAGCTGATTAACACATCATCCATGGACCAAAATATAAACAAAAAAGTTGTTTTATATAAACCCAGCTCAGGTGTTCATAAGGTATACAAAATAAGCAATGGTAAAAGAAGTACTCAAATCCTTAACTGAAGTAAAATTAGAATTACAGCAATATGGAGTAACAAGTAAAACACATGCATTCAAAATTGTAATAGAGTAGATGTCAGTAATCTGTAAAAAAAAAAAAAAAAAAAAAAATGAAGTGTTCCAAAAGTTCACTTTACACAAAATATTATAAATCATGGATTTTTTTTTTTTTTTACTGATAGATAAACCTCTCGGCGTGGCTGAATTTAACTACGTTGTGCTCGTGGGTGGTTCCATCAATAAAAATGCATCACATTGTATTCGTTGATTAGATGCTTTGTATGTAAAATTTGAACTAAACCTGTCAAAACTGTACTTATGAATACAATACTTGCATTGCTCAAAGTTCAAAAGTTCTAATGCTGCTCATGATAAATGCATCCCTCATTCTCATGAAGACAAAACCAATTTGAAACCAAATTTGCAAAAGTGCAAAAGACCTGTTTGAATCATTTGTGTACTAACATTTTTAAATGTATAAATAGCCTTCACAGTTTCGAATATATACTGACGCCCTCAAGTAGGTCTGGCACTTTGTTTTTTGCGTCATAAAGCGAGTCAGAGTGCTCCGTTATCGCTGGGTGTCTCTGAGCAAAGGGAAGCAGTGCTGCGTTCTGGCATCTCGATCTGCTTCTGTGTTCACTTATCTTTGCTTTTATTCTGTGACCTGTTTCTGGAGTTTTCTCTTCGTCTGATCTGTGCTCACACGTCGTGGTAGTAGATCCCACACACGTGCAAACAGACTTTTTTTTTTTTTTATACCTGTGATCTACACTTTCATTGCATTTTTGTATCTGTGTATCCCACCAACAAAAAGTACACTATGCTCTAAGAAGTCAATCAACAAAAAGAGCAAGACGCTCAAGTTGAAGCGCACGCTTCTCATTCAACCTTTCTCGTTGTTCCAGTAACAGTGATTGAATCTTGAAAGGATGTGATTACAATCTGCTGTCAGAGTGCGTGTGTGTGCGTGCGTCTGTGTGTGTGTGTGTGTGTGCGTGCGTCCCAAGCCAGCTGTTATGGGCCTTGGCTAACCAGAGTGGCTTTCAAAAAGACCTTATCTTCTCCGCATATCGGATGCTGGAAGTCTCTGGCTCACAGCGCTGGCTCGAAAACCATCCAGCCATCTTCCACCTGTACACATGTATCAATCCCTGGAAGGGTAAGAAGAGAGAAATTGTGCAGGTTTTCTTAACCTGTTCCAGACCTCCTTTCCCCTGTGTTTGAGTCAACGTAAGAACCCCAAATTAATTCCGGTTTAGTGTATGTATTTGTTCAGCAAAGTCTTGGGAAAAGAAATCACTTTCATCGCAACTATAAACATTCAGCATGATTTGAGCCAGAATCCCCAAAAATGTCTTCGGGAGCCGTCAATTTTGGAAAGATTAGGACCTAAAGAATCTAAATCTGCAACAAAAATCCCAATAAAACAAAACTGTGTCAAAAATGAAAAAAACAAACATATTTTTTTACCAAAAGATTGTCTGAGTGGGGCATGCTGGGTATTAAAATGGGCGCGGGAGGATTTTCGCACGGTTTCCGAGTGTGAGCATGTACGTTCACACACAGTTGTATATCATTAGCTCATACGTTGATGTGTTGTATGTGTCAGGGTTGAGTTTGTCTGTGATGCTGAAACCAATAACTGTTTCTATTGCTCTCAACATCTTCAGCAGTAATCAATCTTTGACGTGTGGTCTATTGGCGTCACAGCGACGGCTGTGAATTGGCCTGCTTGGCAGCGGAAACGCACAGATCAACACTTCTTGACACGTACCACGTGTCACCTGGTGAAAAATGTCAGAGAAAGTAGGAAACCACATTAGAAGAAGTGATGTATCATTGGAGACGTCTGAGATCGACTCCTGTAAAGGAATAGTTTGTTTTAAAGCAGGGTGGGGGTGGTCATGAAAGACATTTTGTGACAGTTTAACTGAACTAAGTCATGAAATCATGAAAAGACTTAGTCATATTTTAGTCTGGAAAAAAAGAGACTTCTTTGTGACGAAACGGATAAACCCATAACAATAGCAAAAGTTTCAAATATTGAATACGTGCCACAAGCACTTGTTGACTCGAGTGCACACAACACAAAACGTTTCCTTGGTGCGCTGTGGGGGATCAGAGCGAGTTGTTGCACAGGAAGTTGACGAGCACCATCGTGACTCACACCATGAGGTAGCGAGAGGTAGAGAGAGATGGGTACCAGTGGGCAGCGGGAAGAGACAGCAGCACGTCGGCAGCTGTTGCCAGGGTTACCGCCACTCGTCAGCACTGACACACACACACACACACACACACACACACACACACAGGAGAGTTTCTTTTACAAAGACGAGGCCAGCATGCTTCTTAACGGTGTTGATGTCATGCGTTTGTTGCGCTGCATCAGAGTCTGCATTGCACATGTTTGCCGGGTTGATTGCCGGTACGTTGTGTGTGTGGTTGTCGGTCTTTATTGTTTGCGAAACCTTGCTTGATGTCATGGTGGGGCCCTTATTGAACAATGTGATGTACAATTACAAAACATAAGGTTGGCAATTATGAGTTACTGTTAGAGTTAAGCCTTGGGTGGTGAGCGCGAAAGTGAGACATTGATGGCTTTGATCTTTTCGATCTAATAACTCTATTCTCTAACGTGTGTTAATGATAATGACCTTTTGAAGTAGATAACTCATCCACTCACTGTATTTTAAACACATGATCTTGTGTGTGTGTGTGTGTGTGACCACCTGTTGCGCATGTGCGTCTACTTCTGAGGGCAGCACTTAGCCTCACAGAGGGATCACCAGCTGACTGTGGCATAAACAACCTGGCCATTTGTGCTAACACTAAAGTGCCAGACCTGCTTGAGGGTGTCTGTATACACACCCACAAGAGAGTGTGTATAATCTATGGAAACACTCTTATGGTGTGTTGATACTGAAGGTGATATATAGCCGGCTCAACAGAGACTACTGCATAAACTATTGTTTTAATCCGGCCTGCTGAGGGTCACTGCCTTGTTAATGTCTGTCTATATGACTCTGCATATTAAAGACAGCCATTAGCTTTTGACTAATGGCCAGTCCTCGGTGCCCGAGGCTACGTTTAAACAGACTCATGAAGCGGCTTTGGCTCGGCAGTGTCTGACAAAGGAAGGTGCTGCCTCGCTTCGTTCAATCTACTGACAGATTGTCATGTTAACAGGAGGATGTTTTTGACACGTGGCATAGTATTTGTACTGTGCTCACCTACTTACTGAAAGACAGGAATTACAGGGTAACCCTCTCCTGTTGCACAAGCATATTCAGTCAGTAGTGTTGAAATTGAAATGGTCGCATCGGTTCCTTCCTAATGTTAGTCAGCGTAAAGCTCAAATTTGTATTTCTCAAACCTTTATTTGACGAGTATCAATGCTGTATTGTGGTATTCTCTCTATCCCTACAAATAAGTTTTGTTTGTGCTTGACTAGAGGTCCTATCCCAGCCAAACGTTCACCAGGATTATCTCCCCCACACACACACGGCAAACACGATCAAATCAGGAACAAGACACACGTCCCCACGTGTCGTTCTCAGGCTGTTGTCTCGCCTGAACTAAACGTTGGTCTCTTTTTTGTTTCTGTGGCATTAAAAGGTTTTTAAAAATAGTGTGGGCCAGCCGTCTTGTCGAGCGAACGGCTATCTGCGAGAGTTTGATATCGGAGATAAAGAGTCCTTCCTGTGTTCGCTACTTCTGCTTCCAACAGCGTGGCTCATGAGAACAGGCCCTCTCGCCTCTCCGTGAACGTCGAGCTGCATACTCGAGTCGAAGCGTCACAAATGTAGTTCAAGGATGCGGTCAGCAGAGGGCAGACTCCTCCTTTGACAGAGAGGAAACACTCTGGTCGTGTTTGCAGCGCTGTCTTGCTGCATTATCTGTGACACTGATTGACACTTTGACTCTATGACTTTCGGTCACGTTCATTTGCACCCGCTCTGTCTTCACGGTTTACTCTCTCTCTTTCTCTTTCTCTTGCCCTCTTGTCTTTGTGTCAGCCCGTCTGACTGCCTAACTGTCTCTTTGTCTCTCTTCCTGTGTGTGTATGTGTGTGTGTGTGCATGCGTGTGTGCGCAGTGTCTGGTCTCGGTGACAGTGTCTGGGAATTAACCAATCACAAGACGAGGACTTGGTCCAAAGAGGGCTCGGAGGCCATGAGAAAGACTCGTCTCCCCCTCTGACGCTCGCAACCTCTCCCTCCTCGACCAGCGCTGCTCTCACCCCTGCCGACACTCCGACACACACACACACACACGCACACGCACGCACTTAGCCTGTCACATGCGCCGAACACAAATAGAAGCACACACACACACACACACACACACACACGCCTAAATGAATCAAACTGGTAAAAAGAAGTCACATTACTACTACACTCTACTACTTTTTTGAGTGAAGACATTTTCATACCGAGAGGTCGCAGGGTCACAGATAAGCACCATGGGTTTATTAAGACATACTCCAGTGTAACAACCATGCAAATGAGGCACAACAATGCTTCTGCTTATTTCCCAGGGTCAAGTTCCTCATCTCAGTTTAACTCTGAGATGTTACCACAAACACATTTTCTCATGCGCTTGTTTCCCTTGTAGCGGTGCGGGTAAAGTATTAGCACTTTCACCAGCTTTGCTTCTCAAACTGACAGATTTGGACTCTCCTGCTGAACGATGACACACTGACGAAGTCGCCGACACACTCTTCTGTTGGTCTTCTGGTGTAACGTGCGGGTGTGTGTGCCTCCCTTCGGTGCCCTGCCGGCCCTCTCGCCATCTTCTAGTGACACGAACAGCGTTTTCAATGGCACTTAACAGACACTTTAAATCCATGTTTGTAATCACACACGCAGTGTAGCAGGTACAGTTTTACAGTCACGCTGTTTTTGTTACTTTGTCTTACTCTATAATTGTGTTACATGGATTACAAATCCAAATAAGTTCTTCTGTGTGTTTTTTCGATGTGTGTACGTGTGTGTGTGTGTGTGTGCCCTGAACTGTATATGAACCCTAACCTCGGTGCACTGGTGTTTCAAGACTGCTGCCACACCAGGCAGAAGTGAAACTTGTGGGTGTGAGGCTTTGTGTCCGCCTGCTGTGTGTGTGTGTGTGTGTGTGTGTGTGTGTATTTCTAAACATGTGCCGATACGCGTGTGTCTTTTCATACCCACATTCGTACAGACCACACTCTGCTGCACCTTTGACGCCTGTAGTCTTTCTTTTTATTCTCCAATCCTCTCTCATTTTCTCTCTCTGTGGCGGGCATGTTCACTTCAGTGTGGTAACAAACACGTACACTTTCGTGGCCTTACTGGCGCTTTCAGTCACACGCACACACTTTCGCATACACACAGTGGCAGGTCGGCACGTACGCGACCCGATTCGCGCACGTATACTTGTCCTATGCCCTTTTTTGAGTCGCGGCAGCCACCGTTGCACAGGGAGGCACATGTGTACACTTTCACATGCTCATTTACAGTCAGTACGGTGAATAGGAAAGCGAGTTCAGCTCTGTGCCTGACATGCAGCATGATTTGTCTTGTATGTGCACATAACGATAACAGAGTTCATGTGTTGTTGTGGTTTGTGTGGAGAAACATGAGATGTCCGTTGGCCTCTATCAGTGTGAGAGCAAAGACACAGAGAATGCTGAATGCCATGTAGATCAAAAGAGACAATATTTTCATCACAGAAGCGAGCAACCTCCAAGACAATGTGACGGTTGATGGAAAAACCATTGTTTGAATGTTTGTTGTCAGTATTGCTTGGAAACCAGTTGAGAGAAGTGAGGTGTTTTGATAATAATTTGTCAATTGTCAAGCAAAGTTGACATGATCTGATTACATGTACACATGCTGTTGGGCAACCTGTGCAGACACATTT
>NW_027175931.1:19049122-19131622 GCF_023055335.1 Clinocottus analis | reverse complement strand
TTCCACAGCGTCCCATTTCCGAACTCAGTCCCGATTTCAAACGCGTAAGATACGATGAGCTGGTGAAATATGTTGAGACGTACGTTGCGATGTTATGGATTAGCAAACGATACATTTGTTGGACCTGGACCATATTTCACTTGCAGCACGCTTTCTGTATGCTGCAAGTTTATTGCTACGCTATAATTAGCACATTTCTAACTTTGGCGCCCCCTTGTGGTTTGATTTTTTAAAAAGATGGGGCGTTGAAGTGCCAATTCACACCCCCCCTTCCCCACCCTCCCCGCCCCCCCGTTCCTCACCAAAGGGACTCTGACATGGGGGACACTTAGATGAATGGGATGGAAGCCACACATCTACTTCTCATAAAGCATATACTTTCACTTTAACTATACCTAAATACTTCAACTGAACACACACACACACACACACACACACACACTGACACTGTCACCTTGTGCCCTGTAAGAGACGTGTTTCAGACCAGTCATCACCTCTGTTTCCCAGACTAGGCAGCGTAGTATGTAGTAAGGCTGTTGCTCATCTGTGTAGCGGCAACTCCCCGCCTACACGCCTGCTTGTCCCCGCTGAACTCTGAGTGCCCTTTCAGGCCTGAATGATTAAAACGGGGGGAACGAAGGCAGAGGAAGACAGAAACCTCACTCATTCTCATTCTCTAGAACTCTACCTCTTTCCTTGTTATGTGTGGTTGGTCGCCTGTGTGTGTGTGTGTGTCTGTGTCTGTGTGTGTGTGTGGCAGTGGGTATATTCATCCAGGCCTCTCTGGCTTGTGGGTAATGGCTTGTGGTTTGGTCTTGGTGGAGAGCAAGGGTGAGGGTGGCGGAACACCATGGCTGCCACACTGCCACAGACATACTGGCACCACTGAGCCAGTACAAGTTCCCCTTTCCAAAATACGGAACCACCATGCTGTGTGCGTCTGTGCGTGCGTGTGTGTGTGTGTGTGTGTGTGTGTGTGTGTGTGAGTGCTTGTTAACCATCTTGAGATTTTAGTGTTTGCCCGTGTGGCTTTCAGTATCTTTGTCTTGAACTGATGAGCTTTCTCACAGATATAATTAGACGTGTTTTGCATATAGACTCTCACAGACGTGTGCGAGGAGAAAACAACTCCTCTGTGTTGAGCAGCGCGTTGTGGATTTCCGTGCCACATAAAATGCAATGTCAGTTTCATTGAGAACTACAAACACAGGCATAAATCTGTTCTGGGAGTTGTGGCAGGGGGAGGTGTGTGTATGTGTGTGTCTGAGGAGGGTTGGTGGGGGATGAGGGGGGGATGACAATGAGCTCTGATTTTCAAGTAAACAATAGCAGGTGAAAGGTTAACACTAGATTGTAGGGGTACCTTTCAAAAAAGTTGCCCCAAAGTCATGTTATTTTACAGATGGTAGCACTCTTGGCAGGCTACTCCTCCTGCCAACCCTTGCTCTTTTTTTTCTTCCTGTGTGTGTGTGTGTGTGTGTGTTTGTGTGTGTGTGTGTGTGTGTGTGTGTGTGTCTCCATCCCTCCCTGGGGCTGGCAGCGGTGTCTGGGCACTCGTTTCACTGCTGGCCCTGAACCCAGCAGGATGTGGAGATCAGTGCTTAAGTGTGTGTGTGTGTGTGTGTGTGTGTGTGTGTGTTCGTGTGCATGTGTGCGTGTGTGTGTGAGCGCGGGCATGTGCTTCTGTTCTTTTCTTTTTTCCTCCTTTTTCTGATTTTGCGTCTTGGCTGACTTTTTTACCTCTCGAAGAATTTGGAAAGGCTGTGAGATTTTTTCTCCTGCATGACTTTCAGCAGCGCTCCCTCTCTTTCTCTCTGTTCCTCCGGTGCTCTCTCACTCCCTCTCACCCTGCGTCTGCTGTGGCTCTCGCTAATAGATTTCATATGTTGCTGCAGTTGACATCAGTCTTAAACTATTTTACATGTGATCTGCAATATTTCCTCAGGAAATCTGTCAGATATGTATTTAAGCCTAATCAAATAAACCTCACTTGTTGTCATTTCACCTTTCTATCTTCAGGTTTTGCTTCCCGTCAACTTGCCCCACGTATTGTCCCTGTGTACCGTTGTCCTGCTCTCAGAAGCTGGCTTGATTCTATTATTATTATTACTCATGCTTTTTGAAAAGGAGACAATTTCCTTCCATTCATAAGAAACGCTGCAGGTCAGACGGCACACAGGTTGGGTTTGTATGGGCTGCTGGGGGTCTTCCCCTTCTTCTGTGTCCTTGTGCCATTTACTTCTTATTCTTCTTTCTCTCATCTTCTACACTTTCAAAGAAACAGTTCTCCCCTTTTTATTTCCTCTTAAGCACATTTACAATTGGAAAAAAGCAACTTCCCAGTGTTTCAGTATCACATATTTTCTGCGTTGGCTTGCTCCAACTCATTATTGAAGCTATATGTTTACTTAAACCTAAAACCCTTTGCATCATTTTTTGCATGTTTTCCCTAAAACTCAGCCCGTATTATTTGGTATCCTTGGAAACTTTGGGGTCTCCACTACAATTTAAAATAAAGTTGTGTGGGTTTGAACAATGTTTGGACCGATCCAATGACTGACCCAACCGGCAGGTCATTGGGTATACGATACCTTCACTTTCTTGTCTCCTTCTTCCTTTTCCCCTCATCCCTCTGTTCTTTCCCTCCTTCCTCCCTTCATCCAGCTGCAGGGACTGATCGAGCCAAGCCTCCCTCTTCTCTCCCCATCTCTACTGCTCCACTGTTTCCTCCACCTCTTCCCTCCGCCCTCCGATCTGTCCCATACATTACCGTACAGCATCAGCGCGCCTGGAGTTGTCTCTGCACGCAACGGGAACAACACACTACCTTATAAAGACAGGTATTCACACTTAGCATAAAGCTCTACTGCACAGTGTAAAAGCTGACAGACCCCATTGAAATGATACAGTAAAAGTCACGGTTTTGAACAGACGCCATGCCGTGAATTTGCGCGCTCTGGTCAAGTCTCCGTGATGGCTAATGTAACCAACACCACCAGTCTGTTCATGTTCATCTCAGCAGCTGCAGTCTGCTGTGAAGACACACTCACAGTTACGGGCTCAGACGTACCTTGTTTAGGTTTTCTCCTTTCTTTCCTGTGAGCAAAACTGTTCAACATTGTTTTGTAGTGGAGCCTAACTGTTTCCAAGATTCCACGCGTGAAGATTCGATATGAAGAGATAACCGAGGTTGTGCACATGCCAGCGAGACACTTCCATCGTAGAATTATTGCTTTGAGAATAGAGTTGAATGTCTGTGTGTAATATATCAGTGTTGCCGTTTGTTTTCTCTCTCTGTCATTGCCCGGAACAGCAGTGATGGAAAACAAACACATCAGCACTTGGCATTCTGAACCTTTAAATTGCCCTAACTCCATCCCTCCCTCTTTC
This sequence comes from Clinocottus analis, assembly GCF_023055335.1. NCBI lineage: Eukaryota > Metazoa > Chordata > Actinopteri > Perciformes > Cottidae > Clinocottus > Clinocottus analis. The sequence continues at coordinate 19,128,232 of NW_027175931.1, read as the reverse complement.
TTTTTCTCTTTCATCCTTCTCCCAACAGTACGCTCACTCGATTCTTTCTGGGGTCCCCTGGCTGTAGTACCCATAACTCACCCGGAGACACCAACACCCACACCATGCTCTCACTAACCTTTATAGAGCAGCCAAGACACAGCCAAAGAGAGGGAGAGACAGGGCAAATACTTTCTCTGCCTCTCTCTCTCTCTCTCTCTCTCTTTCTCTGGGCCTCAGGCTGGAAAACAAGAGGAGGAAGATGGACAGCGGGAGTGGGACCCGGTCCACCCTGGGCACTGGAGACGGAAACCGAAGATAGATGATTTGGAGCGCAAAGGGGAGCGAGAGAGAGAAGGAGAGAGGGAGAGAGAGAGAGAGAGAGAGAGAGAGAGAGAGAGGGAGAGGGAGAGGGAGAGAGAGAGAGAGAGAGAGAGAGAGAGAGAGAGAGAGAGAGCAATACCAAAGATGTGAGCGATAGGGCTGCAAGATGGTGTGATGGAGGCAGAGAGAGAAGGAGGGACAGAGCAGATGTAGAGAGATAGCAATGGCAGAGGGTGTCTGTGTCCAAAACCGTCTGCGTCTGTCTACGGCAGATTTATGTGTTTGTTTGTCTTCATCCTCAACTCTGTCACTTCTGTAATGCATTCCATATTTTCTGCCGTTATCAACAAGATTTAACTGGCTTGCTGTGGCCTTTGTAAGCATCTTTACTCTCTCTCTCTCTCTCTCTCTCTCTCTCTCTCTCTCTCTCTCTCTCTCTCTCTCTCTCTCTCTCTCTCTCTCTCTCTTTATGTCTCTCTATGTCTCTCTGTCTCTCTCGCTCTAATATGCACAGCCTACTGTAACTTCTATAGAGGCAACATTTTCTTTAAAACACATAGTAATTACAGAAGTATGCAATGCTTCAACTGTACACTTCTGGTTTGGGGTTTTGACAGCAGTTGAGGCCATTGTTGTGATTTGAATTAGATATGTGGCTGTGTGTTTGGTCATAGTCAGGTATAAGTTGTGATGTGCAATTATGTGGTTTTATTTATTTTTGGGTAAACAATCTTGTATCATGAATGCCGTGTTGGACAAGCTGTTGAATAGATGCCAGTAGACAACTGGATGGTGGAGGCCTTGAAAGAATAAATGGAGACCCAAATGACTAAATGCATAGAGGAAAGGATTTACTTTTGACTTGTTACCTCAGCCAGCACTATACACGAGGCTGAACCAACCAAGTTAGAAAAAAAACAACATTTTTGATGTTGCCTTTTTTTTTTGTGAAGTTGCACCGATTAAATAAATAGTGTAAGATTTGGGGGGAATAGGGTTATTCAGTATCTTGCCAAGAGTTGGTGTTATTCCAGAATGGAGCCCTGGTTGGTGTCAAATAATGAATCTGAGGGTACTAACAGCAAAAGTTTGCCCTGAGGCCCCATGACAGCCTACTTCAGCCGCGGCTACAGGAAACAAACATTTCAGACAATCAGCAAACTGTGCTTATGAGTTCAGGCAAACCTCGAGCAGTGTGGCTTCAGACGCAACCGAACGCAAAAGCACGAGGAAACTGATCTATGAGAAACCCACAGGCGGTACCAGTGACTTCTCAGGGAGGCCGACTGTGGTTAGAGGCCAGTTACTGGAGGTTCCACCTCGGCTGACCGAGCGGTGAGTATGGGCACGGTTTTATCAGAATTACTGAGTGCTGCATAACAAAGGGAGTGTTCGGAGAATGGGAATGCACTGTATTGTTGTAAATGAGTGTGACTGGGAGGTTAGATACCATATGGCAATGAAGTCATCTGGCCTGGCCCTTCCCTGGAAGCCCCACCCGAGCCCCAGCGAGAGACACAGGGTGCTGAAACTAAAGAGAAAACAGTTTTTAATCGATTACGATAACCACCATCTAAATCAAGTCCCCTCTGCTCTCCCTTCCTCCCCCGCTGCACTTCTCCTCCGCTCCCTCACCTCTCCCACTCTCATTTATTCCACCTCACCCCAGGGTATTCTGCTTTCTTGGCAGAACACCGGAGTAAGCCACCTGCAGTCCCTCCTGCCCCCGCCTTAATCACACAAATTCACACACAATGCAAAACATAGACGGACGAAAAGGCAACTCTCTCAATCAGTCAGACACACGAGGCAAAGCCCACAGACGTTGCAACATGCGTTATGAGTGTGTCACTGTTTCCTCTTGAGATTCCTCTATTCTAAGATGTAGAGTAGATTTTATCAGCACATCAGAACCAGTATACATGTTGTTTTCTCTGCACAGTTTTTCCTTTTGAATGATTTGTTCCCTTCAAGTGACACATGTATTCACACACACAGACACACACACACACACACACACACACAAACACACACACAAACAAGTGCAGCAGTTACCTCTACGTGATTTTCCATAATAACTTATCTCCTTTCCCCCAGCGGCCATGCTCTGTGGGATTTGCCCTTCTCATCCCTCTTCGCTCAATCCCATTAGCTGTGTTTATCTTTTCTCTTTCTCTTTCTGCTTTCTCTACCCCTCACCCCTCTCACAAACACTGACGGATGCCTCGATATTTCAACTTGGTCCTAAACTGTCAAGGAAGGTCAGTTTTACCATTTAAAGCCTGCAGAGAGTGTAACCTGATCATTCTAATATCTGTGCCTGTAAGTGTCTGGGCCAGAAGAGCTACAGTGTAAGAAGATGTCTGGAGACTTCTCTTTCAACATCCAATCCAAGTTTTACATTACAAGCACAGAGAGGACCAAGACATAATCCAGAGTCGTGTGTCACGATCCAATAATAATCCACACTGTGATAAGTGCCATGCCACAGCTGCATTAGTCCTCCTGTACTGTCCCTGTGATGAATGTGCCAAATCCCATATAGCCAAAGTTACGAGAAAAATGAATATTACACTTTCCACGATTTGAACTGTTTAAATTCCACAGTCATCTCTGGCAGGACCTGTATCTCCGCCTGATGCACCAGAGGGACTACGCTGACAGGGGCGGCTGAGACAGCGCCGTCCTTCGGTCACGTTGGCTTGCCATGGGTCATGAGGATGAATTGATTCAATTTAGCAAAAGGCAAGGCAGAATGTCAGAAGTCAGCGGTACTTCGCTGGGCCGCCAGCTCTGCTTAATGTGCACGGTACAGTGTCGCGGGGTGCAGAGCTGACACGCCTGTGTTTGACTGATTATAAACCAGCGGTCACTGGGTAGTCTCATTTCTCTCTTTACTGCTTGGGACAGACACACGGTTGGTGGATGGACTCATTCAGCGGGACGATAGCTCATCCTGGCGGCCTGGCCCGTCTGAATGGACGCCCAGGTTTAAAGGAACTGTCTGCGAAAAGACAGAGCTGCACTTTTATTGTGTTTACTCTTGGTTCATTTGAGGCATGAGCGTGCACACGCATTGGCGTAGATTTTCGGGCAGGACGCAGAGGACATGTCCTACGTGCAATTGCTAGAACAGACGTAGAGGCAACGATGTTTCCTGTAAAATGTGTGTGTGTGTGTGTGTTGGGGGGGAGGGGTGAGGGTGGAGGGGTCATTATACAAACTCAAAAGCAATGGTTGCAATTTTCCATAAAGCAGAAACAAGACGAGGCTCCACTGCGACAGATTTTGCGCCACAAACACAGCACAGTTGCTCTGATACAGCCGCAAATTAGCAAGAGAATAAGAAAAAAGAAAAGAAATGTTGACACATCCCGTGGAGCCTCACAACTCCTCTTACTTCAGCAGGCTCGCTGTGAAAGGAATGACTATATTTACATTTATAGAGGAGAGAGGAGTCGCCGAGCCAGAATCAAACTGTTTAGAAAGAAAATCGGCCCGATAACGATTGGTGGCCGGTCGATCAGAGCGTTCCAGCTACTGTTTGATTTCTCGATTGATAAAAACTATTGCCACACCTCTATCCGGATTGAAAAGCACAGCGGGGAAACTTAAGATCCAGCTGACTTCAGCGTTTTCATTTATCTTTTGTCCTGAACGACGAATCCAAAGGATTGCTTCATCACTGCCTGTTAGCGGTCTCTGTCGTCCTGGATCCAGACACACTGTGGACAGCCAGAGGGCAGGGACTCTGGGGAGCGAGCAGGTTTCATCACTCACTTTGCTCCTTAGGGCTGCGTCTCACAGGGCAGAGGGGGGGAAGGTAACGAAATGGCTGTGGCTCACATCCGTACGGAGGAGGGTCGGAGCACGAGACAGTACCACGGTGACTCTGGCATTCCGACTGGACCATCTGCTAAGGTCATTCAGATCGGGCCCAAGTCCGAACTCAAGGCTTCCAAGTTGCTCTGGACTTCATTCAGGGAACTCTTGAGGAGGGAATGCCGGGCTTGAAATCATTCAAATCATTTCTCTCAGTTGTTTCAGTTCTGATTGGTAGTCCATGAGTACAGTTTTTTAAAAATGTTTTACACTGAGTGAGTATACAAGGATGGATCCAGGATCATCAGAGCTTTTTTAGAAGCTTAGTGCTCTCTCTCTCTCTCTCTCTCTCTCTCTCTCTCTCTCTCTCTCTCTCTCTCTCTCTCTCTCTCTCTCTCTGTCTCTCTGTCTCTCTGTCTCTCTGAACTGGAGCAATCGCAACCACAGAAAAACCACATGAGACCAGAAGTAGTGACGCAAGACGCACGCCGGAGCAAAGCCTGGGAAAATGTGTCACTGAAAGTGCAGCCGTGCATCTTACATCCTCTTTCAGTGTGTTTGTGCACTGTAATGAAACATTTGGATATGTAGGTTCGATAGTGTCAGCATGTTAAAAGAGTTTATGTGGTCAGAGAACGATCCTTGCATTTCAACAGGCCCTGTCTCCTACTTATCCTTTCACTTTACATGAACCAGTACATGATATTTTGAATTATTGTGCACTGTATGAAATGTATATTTCAAATGCTGGAAACATTATCATGTCTGTAAGTGAGTGCAGCAATGGTTATTTGTTTTTGTCTAAATAAATCCCCTAACTTGCCTAAAGGATGACGCAATTCTGGATTTTTTATTAAAAGCAGGAGGACGAAACCGCAGGAAAAGTGGTATTTAAGGCAGCTAAATTATGTGTAAAGTGACTCAACTCGTTTAACAGTGTTTCTTCACAACAGTTCAAACAAATTAGGGGGCATGTCTGCGAGAAAACTTTGATTAATGTGTAAAAGTCTGCTTGGTTCACACAGCTACTTTGTGTATTTGTCCGATTATGTTACACGGAGGGAATTTTTTGGTATAGCTCATGTGAAAACTCAAAAAAAGACATCTACTGTAACACAGCAGAGATATGAGGTATTTTTGTTGGAAGACAGGAATCACTGTGTGTCAACATTGAAACTGGCAGGATCTGGAAATACCACAAAATCTGGTAAATTGTGTGTTATCATTGTTGTCAAGTTACGTGCCAGGAACAGGGCGTTTGAGGTGTTTCCACTGCACAGTGGTCACACTTCCTAAATTCATTTTATTCTGTGTAATGTATGACCCTCTCACCTGTAATTACATGCACAAAATGTTGTTGAACACCAAGATACAGGTGCAGGGAGGCGTAAGCTGTGTATGTGTATGTGCGTGTGCGTGTCATGATCAAGAAATTGTAAAAAAAACAAAACAAAACAAGAAGGGTACCTTAAATTATATATTTATATATAACAATGATATTTTCATGACTCTGGAAACAACGTCTGCTCTGTCTGCAGATCATCATGAGCCATGGCAAACACATGTCAATGTGTCGAGGTTTGTGATACACTAAGGGTGGAGATTGTTGATGTTGGGGAAAGATTGTGGTCATAGGTGGCAAGTTCTAGTTGAGGCTGGCGACAAATATCATGTGGTTAAGATCAGGGATAACTGACCCAGGAGTTATGATGAAAGGCTCCTTGGATGGTTATGATTAGGTGGGATTATTGACTCCTGGTGGCAAAGCACAAACTGTACTATTGTCTGAGATACAAAGTTAAATATCCAATGTGAAACGTTCCGTCCTTACAGCTGAGTTTTCGTGTGAATAAGCAATCTTTCAAACCAAAACCAATCCATTTCATAATTAACCTTAACTGAAACAAAGATAAAAGCCCAATGAGCAACATAAAAAGGGCATGTGTGGTTTTGTGTGAGAGTGTGTGGTATGTCTATCAGCATGTGAGGGCATGGGTGTGTGTTTGCCTGTGAGAGGCCCAGTGAGTGGGAGAGTCAGGCTCTGCTGGGACTCACAGCTGCTTCATGGTGCAGTTCCAGGAAGAGCTGCTGGACTTGTTAGTGTTTACTGGCAGTCCGTTTGTGTGTGTGTGTGTGTGTGTGTGTCTGTGTGTGTATATCTTTGCCTTGATATGTTAGACTGGGTGTTGGTCCTCGCTAGTTAGGCCACTCGTGTTCTCCTCCTGCCCTCACACTCTTCTGGTCTTTTTATGAAATTTGCAAAAGAGTAAGGGGCAGATCACACCAGACGCGACTCTCAAAAACGCGTCGCTAGCAAAAACCATTGTTTTCCGTTGCCTTTCATGCGTGCCTTTTAAATGCCACGTTTTGCGTTTTCATAGCGTTTTTTAGGCGCGCGTGAAATTTAAAATATTCGTACCTTTTCAGCGCAAGACGCGGAGTCAGGGTCACCCGGTTACGCACGCAAACCCGCTCCAAGCGCAGCAGGCTATTTTGCCCGGCGCGTTTTTGCCAAGGTGTTTTTAAAGCAGCTGCGCTTTTAAAAGTCGCATGTGGCTCCCGAAGTCAACGATACTGAGCCAGGACACACTTACAGAACCGGTCTGTCTGATTCTAGCTAACGGCGTAACTTAAAAGTGGGCATTGATTGTCCCCGGGTAGCCATTTTGGAAGATTGATGTTCGGAAATGCCACACAATAACAAGTTGTGGATACAAAAGCTTTTCCTTTGTCACCCACAGCTTCACGGTAAAAGTGTGGCATGTTCTCCTTGTGTCAGGGCCTTAAGGGGGAAATGAGACACAAGCAAACACAAGAGTTAAGATATTGTTTTGAGAATTGATCAGGCCAACACATTGGAAAGAATATAACTGACAAATGAAAACCCCTTTGAATGATTTATTACATAGCTTTTTAAGCTAAAAGGGCCTTACTAAAAATTCTAAAACTGCATCACAATCTGTAATATTCTAAAATGTTCTCTCTGACATTAACTAAGCAAAACTGCGGGATTTAAGTTAAATCCACTGTGCGACAGGTATCCTCATTACAGAAATGGTCCAGTCTACATTCGTATCCCAGTGTTTGTACAAGCATGCAGGCATCACAACATCGCACCCTATTTGGTATATTTGGACCCTTTGAGCTATCTGCTACATGGTTGTTGTTGTTTTTCATTGTTAAGCGCTGCACGTTATGATTTTGTACTGACTATGCTGTCGGTAAGACAGTGGGATTGTCAGGTTAAAAATCAAAAACATGAAACCAAAAAGGTGTTCTTTATCCGAGGCTAGTACCTATAGTATTTCACAGTGACAGAGACTGAGTAAATATTCCACTGAATATACGTCTACGGGAGAAGCGTTGTGAATCTATCATGACACTGTAAGTCCCCTCAGTTACTCCTCAGCCCTTCATGGGTCTTGTCACACTTTGAAAGGCCAGGAGAACAGACTAAACACGGTGAGACTGGCCTTTCTCCTCACTAAGCTTGGAGGTGTCTGGGCCAGGTGCAGATGGACTCCCTTGAACGCTGCAGTGTGTGTGTACATGAGCGTGTCTGTGTCGGCCTGCTCTCCTCCAGGTGATGTGGAGGGGAACGTGACACCTAGCAGGACATGATGTCAGTTGGAAGTCCGAGCCTCCGACATGACAGAAAGGGCTTCGCCGTTGTGTTGGTTCTCTTGGAATGTTTGTCTTTGTTTACTGTCCATTTTTTCACTCGGTTTCATTTTCAAAGGAATTTCCCCTGAAAACCCTCTGCGTAGCACAAAAGCCACAAAACTTGTGTGTGTGTCAGACTGCGAGTGTGTTTAAATGGATAAGTGGCGGTTCACTAGTGTGTATGTGGGGGTGTGTTTGTATTTCTACTTTCAAGGTCTGAATGTCCTTATCGGGAGAAACTTGAAACAACTCCTTCACACTAAGGACAATTTTCCTTTTTCTTCTGTTGGTTTAAGTGTAAAGGATAAGGGTGTTGTAATCAGTTATAAACACAATATTTCCGCAAGTATAATTGCTTGGATCCGAGCACACAGCAACATCACTACATTTGCATAACTGACAGGAAAATGGCCAAAACTAGGACAGGATCACCCAGAAATAATCCTTCAAAGCTGCATTACTTGACCGTGTAAAGATATGTTAAATGTGTTAGCAAATCATCCCACATGTAAATGCTGATCAAATATGGAGCAACATTATCATTCATTCAGTGGCGCTATGTTTTCTGGCGACCTGATAAAGTAGTTTTCTCTCTGCTTTCGGATCCCCACCAACTCCTGAGGACCATATCTGTTTTTTTTTAGCTCTTACGTTCACCCGGTGAGTCCTGATTCTGACTGTCGGCTGTTTGGTTCTGCACAGGTAGTGTTCAGAAGCCATGTGAATGCAGAAGGACACGACCAAGATGACAGCCGAGAGTGAACCAAAGCAATAGAGTTGTGGAGGAGTTGAAAAATACCTTGAAAGTAGAGGGGATGTGCATGTGGTGTGCAGTGGTTCTCAACCTGCATTCAGTGCTGTGACCCCTGTGGAAATGTAAGTACCCCCTAAATCAACGCAAAACATTTTTGGTTGAAAAAGAAAATGTCATACACAGCACTGACCCATCAGTGTCTGACTTAGTATAGAATATTATAAAATGCAGTTTAACTTGCACTTATATTGTATTGAATATTTATTAAATAACTATTTTCAAAGGATTTTTTAATTTATGCTTATATATATATATATATATATATATATATATATATATATATATATATATATATATATATATATATCACGTACCCCCATTTGAGAACCACTGGTCTAGTGATCATTCTTGTGTGTTTGTCACAATGCGCTATGCTTTGAACATTACACAAAGCATGAATACTATATTATTAGTTTAAAAGTTGATTCTCGGTGCTTTGAAGATTCAGTATCGGCAGCAGTAACGATTAGTGTTTGGTATGAAAGGTTAACGGTTTGAATATAGTTATACAAACACATATGTGTATGTGCCCATCATAAAGTGTGCTTTCACTCATGCACACGTGTGTGTGTGTGCATGTGTGTTTATTTGGGGGGGGGGGGGGTATATGAGGTAGAGATGACACTGAGATTTGAGAAGGCAAATGGCCTCGAGAGTCCTGCATGGACCTCAACGAGGAAAGCGAGAGGAAATGGGTCCAGAGGCCAAACTCAGCTGTGTATATATTCTGCAGGGTTCTGAAAGTGGACATGTACCCATCCTCCCCGGCCTCCCCCTCCCCACTCCCCGCCACCCACTCCCTCGGTTCCCTCCCTCCTTCGTCGGCCAGCGCCACTCCGTGCGTCTCAGGGCAGATTTCTCCCACAGTTGGGAGTGCTGGGTTGTGTGGCGGCCTGTTTATACTGGAGCGTGGACTTCCTAGTGGCAGCCTGCACCTATCTAAACATCCCCCCGGCCGCTGCTCTGTGTTCCCGGCCTCGCACGGCCCCCCAACCCACCCACACACACACACACACACACACCGCCTCCCTCACCCGTCTCATCCCAACCCAGCTCACTCTGCTCTCTCTCACACCCTCTTTCTGCTTCATCCCTCCCTCACTGCGGGTCCTCTCGTCATCCCTACTGCTGTCCATCTTTCTCTTCCTCATTTCTCGTGCACACAGAGTCTTCCTTCTCCTCCCCACTTCCATTTTGCTCGTCATGCTTTTACTTCCATTGCTGCTTTTTCTCATGATTGGGTTTCTCTGGTACTTTCGCCTTTGACTTTGCCCTTTCTGTGGGAGCAGGATACTGTGATGAAAAAGGACTTCCTCAAAACACAATATCTGTTGTTATACTACACTTTTTCCTAATTTGTGGTTTGCCACCTGAGTGGGACACAAATGTCTGTTCCAAGTTGCATGGCATCGCATGTTTGTTCAAGTATTTTCAATATTTCCCCCTAAAAAAAAAAATTGCTGGTGTCACTGAAGGAAAAGTCATGGTATCATCAAAGTCTGGACTTAATCATTTGAGCAGATGTATCACTGAATTGAATGAAGTGATACATATTTGGCCAGCTGATGCTACTAGATGGGTCAGTGGATCACTAATGTCAGCTGTTCAGATATTACAGTCTGGACCAAATTGCTAAACCGACCGGCCCACAAACCGACTAACATTGCCATCCTTACAGCTTCTCCGCCGCTGTGGGTAGAAATAGTTTCTATTTTCCAAAATCCCTTTGTCTCGATTTGAAAGATGGTGTACTGTAACCACTCAAAAGCTCAACTGTGCAGCTACACCGCTATATCCAGTAATCAGGTCATTATCAGTTGATTATAGTATCACTCCTTGTTTCACACATACACAAGCACAGACACACAAGCCAGACACATAGCACACCTCCTCTTTGTTTGTTTATTTGTCTGATTATCAGCCCCTGTCCAAAAGAGCAGCAGCAGGATATCTGGTGTAACACAATAGCAGGGTCTGTTCCCCAGGGAGCTCGCTGCTCTGTACTGTTAGTCCACTGGAGCATCCAACTTAGCATTATCGCTTTTGTCCAGGGATCAGCCCGCTCTCTGCAACGCTTGCCTCGAGGCACGCTGAGAATACTACTCATGGGGTGTTTATGTGTTCAGACAACTGGTTGCGTTCCCTCCCTCTCCACCTTCTATCACTGGCGAGTCCTTATCTCACTCGTGGTTTTACACTGTTGAAGAATAAGCGCTCTCAGGGGATTCCTTCAACCCCCTTTGGGCTGTTTGGTCGACGTGAGCGGTGGTGATTGAATGATTTGCTCTGGTGTGGTCAGTGCAAGGTGAAATATGTCGGACACAAGTAATGACTGCGAAGGCTCCGGGGGGGGGGGGGGGGGGGGGACACGTGTGCATGTTCATGTCCGCAATGCGCATGTAAAGTGTGGGTGAAGTCGGGAGTGTGAAGTATGGAGGTCCGGCGAGAGCAGGGCCAGAGAAAGCGCGAGTGAAAGCGCGCTCTTGCTGACAGATGAATTGCTCTAATTAGAAATCCATAACATCCTGCCACATGGCCGCCTTATCCCCAGCACACTTCCTGCTCTGGGCCAGGCTGACGACAGCCAGCCCTGCTCCTTCCGTCACTCCGAGCGAGGGAACGACTCCACGAACGAGTGTGGGTGTCTCCTCGAGCACATGCACATTTTCTGTCAGTTCCCCCTTTTTCTTGTGTCAGTGTGTGTGTGTGTGTGTGTGTGTGTGTGTGTGTGTGTGTGTGTGTCTCTCTTTGTGTCATTCCAGCCCTTTGTGTCTGGGGTCTTGCTCAGCTGGCTGGCTCACTGTCTCTATCACTTCCTCTGTTTTTGCCACACTCTTTCTCACACTGCCGCTCGATACCCTCCCTCCTCCTCCTCCTCCCAGGTGTCTGGATGTGGGGCATTGGGAGTTGAGGGAGTCCAGAGACGGGAACAGGGGGAATACAGATGATAACAGAGGTTGCAAGGCCTGGCTCATGTGCGAGGAAGGTTCTTGTGCTCTGGCAGGAGCAGCGGTGCCAGCTCGCTGGAAACACAGCAGGCCAGGAGACAATTTACTCTGCACATTAAGCGAGACATAACAGAGATCCATGGCCCCTTGTGAACATTATGCAAAGCTTAATGGCCCCTGTTGGATGCTCTGCACTATCTCTGGCCCATTATTAGATGAATGGCTCTGGAGTAGGTTTAATGGTGATGTAGCTACTAATCTCTTAACTGATGAGAGTTTTCATAGCAAGTGTTTCATTGGAGACTAATTTTACAACATAAGGTGTCTAGCTCTGCAAAGAGGGCTACAATATTACTATTTGTCCAAAAATCCAGTGACTGTTGTTGGAAAATGTTGTCTCATGCAGGTCCTGAGTCTTGATACCAAGCCCCAAGGAAGAGCTTGAACTTTGAAACAAACTTTACATCTGGCCAAATGGTGGAATAACAACTGCTTGATCTTTCACGTAATGCCATTGGGCGCAAAAAGAGTTTCCCCTAGACTTACATTGGCAAAGCGATGTCTGTAAATCAGCCGATATATTGCGTTGTTTAGGTACATCAACTTCCCAGTATGAACACTTGAATAGCCCTTATATCAATCATTCGGTCCTAAAAGTTGTATAATGCACTAAAAGCTTAATCCAGAGTTATTTTTCTTCCTCCATCCATGAATGATCCTGAGGCTGGGCTGAGGGCGAGGAGGCGGGGTTAAAGAAAACACGAGTGTGTGTGCTCTCTGAGCCCAGGGATGTGGAAGGTCGCTGAAAGATCTGATAATTTCGTACTTAGAGGTCAGACTTTTTTGCTTCATGTGCCAGTGAGCAACTTTCATCGGAATATTCAAGGCCTACTTTTTATGTGTTTCAATAGTTTGGTTTCCTTTAAATGTGGCCCACGTTTGAAGAACATTTCTTAAAGCATGGCAGAATAAGATATGAATCAGAGTGCGTTCAATGTATTTAAGAGGACGCATGGTGTGATACATCATGGCATTTCATTGTTGACATATAAACAATGTCATTGTGTTCCTTCACAAAAATGCTTGGACGTCACATGTGCACATTTATTTTCGTGCGGACGGAGAAAGTTAAAAAGTTATAATGTGAAAGTATATAAGAAATATTTCCCTCAGTCACTATGCCTATTTCTCTTTTTCTGGGCTCTTTATTCAGTTTTCTGCTCAAATAAAAATTCTGTGAATCAACAGGTTGTTGAAAATGTCCCTGAATGCACCTTTCAAGTGAGTCGTACTTCAGCTGTTTCACAATTGGGTTGAATTGTTTTCAGGCTCAACAAACTGTTTAGTGACCTCTTGTGTCATCTTATTCACTTCTTAACTTCCAAAAAGCATAGAAGTAACTACTAGGATTCAACCAAAACCAGAGCAGGATAATTCACTGTCCGTGTACTTTTTATCCTTCATTTTACGCTGGCACTTTTGATATTGTTTAGTGTTTTTTAAATGGGTTAAACACTGGAGCTGAGCATCTTCTACAGCATTAGCGAACATGCACATTCACAGAGATGCTCAGGCTCGACGGTCAAACACACATACAAAGACGCAGTGTGAGAGTCACTGTGGTGCAAGCGGACTGGACCACGATTATTGCTTGAGTCCTCTTTGTCTCCTCAGTGACCCGCTCACGCACGCATACCAGAACACGCATGCAAACGCATGAGCGTTTTCACAAACACGACCCTGATCCACATACCAGCGTACATGTATTAACGGCTTCATGTTTAAAGTATGCAGTGTGTGTGTATGTGTGTCTGTCAAAAGACGTAAGGGGAGGAGGGGGGAGGGAACAGGCAACGACGAAGGGAAAAGTGGGACAAGAGAGTCAGAGAGAGAGAGAGTTGAGCCACAGAACAACGCTGCTGCGAGCAGCTGTGGCACTCCCAGATTTCCCCCTGATTGCTTTCAGCTGGTACTTGAACCCTGGGCCTTTGGGTTTTGGAGGCCAGCCCAGACCCCACAATCCCCCCAGCGCCCCATCCAGCTGCCTGACCCCTCCCTGACCCCGTGCCGAGGATAGGAAAATACGAGCCGTGCCAAGCCAGAGAGACTCTTTTATTTTGCCTGCTGGCATGCTGCCGGTGACCAGGGCTTACATAATGGGAAACATAGCAGGACCCAGGAGAAAGCAGACCCTGCCCCCCCCCCCTTTCTTTTCCCCTCCTCACCAATCGATCCTCCCCTTTCTCCCCATCTCCTTTCTCCTCTTCTGCATTTCTGTTCCCACTCCGCTCCCCTCTCGCCCCCACACTTGCTCCGTCCTCTTCCTTCCCCTGTGCACTCTGCCTCCCCTCCTGTTTGTGATATATCTTTTTGGGCCCGCTCGCCTGGGCACATTTATTACAGACAGCCTCGACACAATCCTGAAGCCGAGCCACCAGCAACACAACGGCCCAGCGCACACTCACAGACACACTCAGACGCACGGGCGCACACACGGGCGGGCGTGTGTTTGCACACTGAAGCATTTACAGTTTGTGTTGCGTGAGTAGTGAACTTTGAGAGAGAATGTACGCGTAGTGATTAAATGTTACCCTGCTCATAAAGACATAGAGAACTGTGATACATTATAGCATATAATAGTAATTTTTTGTTTTATATCCTCAGTGTGGTTCTGTGATGTCTTGAGGTTTTTGTTTTGCTTTATTTCAGCCCACTAAAGCAAATTCCTGTCAACCACATTGAAATGGCAATAAAGCATTGAGTCCTTAAGCATGAGTCAATTTTCTTTGAGATGGAAAGAAACATTATGCTTTTTTCAGCATCTGTGTATTGTTCCTAAATTTAAAATCCACCGTATCTTCTCTTCAGTAATGTAGTTCAGTAATGTAGGTAGTGGCTCGTGGCAGAATCTTCCTTTGCTATTATTTTAGTTGGCATACTTTGGGATTACAGATCCTGTCTGTTGCCCTTTATTGGGTTTAATTTTATGACCTTTTTCTAAGAATGAATTTGGAAAAATTGAAAGAGAACCAGTAAAAATGAGCACTTGATATATTAGCGCTTGGTTTTATTTTCTGTCTGAACTAAAAATGGAAGAGCAGGGCAGCTTGTCAAACCTCTGAACTGCCTTTCCGCTCATGTTAGCCCCTCCATTTGCTGAAGTCCACTGGGAGCCAATTTGGAGGTGATCATAAACCAATTAGCTGTCAAGTGTTTTTTTAGTATGACATCACCAGACCACACTGCTCCGGTTTAGTGAGGTCTAGACTGGCACGCCAAAGCTGAGGCAGACACCACAGAAATACAGTCAGCTCCGTAAGTAGTTGGAGTGTGACACAATTAGTCAGATTTTCCTCTTTACACGACTGTAATGGATTTTAAATGATTGCAGTCAATATGTAGTTGAAGTGTAGACTTTCAGCTTTAATTCAATGGTTATAATGAAACTATAGCGCATTGACCGTTTAGGAATTACCGCCGTGTTTACTCAGTTCACCACACGTTCAGGAGCTCAACAGTAATTGGACAGTTGTCTGACACACGGTTTGATGGCCAGGTGTGGCCTGTTCCCTCATTATTTCATGACAAATGAAGCAAATAAGAAGTCTGGAGATGATTCAAAATGGTAAATTCGCATTTTGTAGCTCTTCCAGGGAAGACTCAGCATGAGGACCAAAGAAGTGTCAATGCACGTGAAGGAGCTACACAAACCTTTCAGGCAGATTGTATAAACAAAAAAAAGCCTTCATAACATGAGTACTGAGGTCAAGAATACTCGAAGGCAGGTCTTTGTCAAATTCTCCAATCAGGAGATGCTTTCATGGATCTGAATACAGATGTTTACAACAAAGTGCAAAACACCACTGAATAACAGGAAAGCCGGAAAACCTGGCTGACTAAGTTTGATCAGCTTGTGGTTCTTTGGAAGATGAAAACAAGATTAACTTGTAGAAAGAATGATGGAAAGAGAGAAGGAAAGGAACGGCTCCTGAGCCGAAGCAACTTCATCTGGTTAATATGGTGGAGTTACAGGGAACTACGTCACTGGTGTTCATTGATGATGTCACAGCTGATAGAAGTAGCCGGATGAGTTTTGAGCTGTTTCGGGGCGAGACTATCTGCTCAGATTCAGCCAAATGCTGCAAACCTGATTGGATGGCACTTCTCAGTGCAGATGGATAATGACCCAAACATACTGTGAAAACAAATGGAATATTCTTCAAGTTAGTCACCTGATCTCCACCCAAGTGAGCATGGTTTTAGTTTACTTCAGATAAAAGTGAAGGCAGAAAGACCCACAAACAAGCAGCAACTGAAGGAGGCAGTAAAGGCCTGGCAAAGCATCTCAAGGGAGGAAACTCACCGTTTGGTGACAACTACGAGTGTCCATTACCCATATGTAGGTATTGCTAGTTATCCACTGAAATGAAGTTTAAAGTCTCCACTTCAACCACATATTGACAGCTCTATTCAAATTGCATTGCAGTCGTTTAAATAGGCACAATTAGAATGATTGATTGATATTTGTATTTCTTAGATTTCGGAGTTTCTGTTTAGTGTGAGTTGAGAACAGCAGGGAAGAAAACAGATGTACAGTATGGACAACTTAAGCATAGGTTGTTTTTGTTGATTAGCTTTGAACAGACAGAAGCACAAGTGTCAAAGAAGCACAAGTGTCGGTCTGAACAAGATAACAACTGTCTTTGTCCACAGAGGTACATTATTTTTCTCCCGTCCTGTCTTCTTCTCCCAAACTACAGCATGCTAATGACTGTCGGTAATACACAGACAATGTACCTCACATAACCCCACTTTGAATAATCCAAACTATTTCTTAAATGAACTTTGTTTTGTAGTCTAAAGGCATTCTTTAGTTTTAACAGGTATATAATGTAACATCATTATGGTCTACATTTGTTCTGGAAACCTCTCTTCTGTCTTCTGCGCCTCTTCTCCTTCACCTCCTCTTCACCCTCCTCTCCATCGTCTCCTTCTCACTGTTCATCTCCTTATGTCTCTCACTTCTTACAACAAATCCTCATTCCTGGGAAGGTCTCAATAGAGCGGAATCAGATTAAGTCATGGACGGGTGTTGAGGGAAAACGCTGACCTCTTCTCCTCCCTCTTTGCTCCGTCTTTCATTTTTCAGTCTCTCTTTCTTGGCTCTTTTCTCACCTCTGCGCTGCTTTTTTTCTCACTCTCCCGTGTACCCCCCAGCCTTCCAGATTGTAATAATAGTAATAATGATAATAATGGTGATGGGCCTGGTGACGGTGATGTAAAGAAACCTAATATTAGAATAACAAACACACTCTCTCACCAATGGTCATCATTTGACCTCTGTGGATGCGAGTGTGTGCGTATGTGAATGTACACCCTTGAGCTTCTGAAACTCAGAGTTTTGTGTGTGTGCGTGTGTGTGTGTGTGTGTGTGTGTGTGTGTGTGTGTGTGTGAGAAAGAGCGAGCTGAAGAAAAAGAAGAGATAGAGAAAAGACAGTGAGGGAGAGGGAGTTTGCTGGCATGCTGTATATACGGTCACTTCCTCTCCAGTTTAAACAGAGCAGGCTGTGCTGGCAACCTCTGCTCCCCACTCCAAATGGTTTGCATCATGTTTAAACCCCCCTGCCACCACCCCTCCTTCTCTCCTCCTTTCTCTCTTTCTCTCTGTCTCTCTTCCTTTCTCCATAAATCATCAAAATCTCAAACTTTATGTGTTTGAGAAGAAAAAAAAACAACACCCCTTTGCTTTCTCCCTGCAGAAGGGCAAAAGAAAAAAGCTATAAAACGGTTCTAAGATCTCTTTCCACTTCAAACATCCCCCCCTCCCTCGGCCAGCCTCTCGTCACCCCCGTGTCCTGGTCATGGTACTCTCTCATATCTGGCTGGGTAGACTTCCCTCCTCAAGAACCGACGTGGCTCCAGTAAAGCACCACATAAGGGGAGCTGGTGGCTTCGGGAGGCAGATTATCTTCACGGACAAATCTCTATTGTAAATCCTTCTGTTTTTGAATCTCAATCGTGCCCTGCGGTCACTCTGAAACGCCTGGGTGGGACATAAATGGCCCAATTTGAAAGCTCTGATAAGAATTCCCCGATTAAATAACTGACTCAACTGGCCATGAACAGTCAACTGAAACATGAGCTGTGGCTGGGATCACATTTTCGGTCACAAGACGCCATGTAAAAAAAGATGACAAACAACAATTTCAAATCATCCTTGAGAATGCCTCACCGTCTTAAAAACAACTTATGTTTTAATGTTTTGAAAGAGTAGGAAAATAGATGTTTGGCTTTTGATCAGTATGTGATCAGTCAACATATGCGGGTTTCTGTTGTTTCGCATATCAACTGGCACGAATACAAAGATATTATTTTAAAACAGTCTCAATTAATGGGCCCATTACTAACTTCTTGTGATCTTAAACCAGCAAAACCAACTCAGAGTGGACCTCGCTCCCTCCCCCCTTCACCTCCGCCCTTCCCGCATCCATTTTTAAGTCCCAGCATGCCCCACAATCTTTCAGCATAAAATACAAAAATTTTCCATTTTAGACCCGAACGACACAGTTTGTTTTGACTGAAACTCCTTCCTAACAGGCCAAGATTTTGTTTTATTGTGATTTTTGTGGCAGATTCCGAGTTTTTAGGCCGTACTCTTTCCAGAAAGGTGTCTTAGTGACCGCTCCAGGATGCATTTTTGCGAAATCTTGCTCATATCAAGCTGGATGTTCATAGTTACGATCAAAATATCTTTTAAAAGTGATTTTTTGCAGGTATACATTTTTTTCCCCAAGACTTTGCTGCACAAATACATACAATAAACACACGTTTTGTAATAATTTTGGGGTTCCTTCGACAACTCAAACACAGTGAATGAGAGGTCTGGAGCCAAAATTGGCTACCAGTTTTTAACGGGTTAACTCAAACTTGTCATCGTTGCTACTGAGATAACTTTCCGACATTATAAAATCCTGTCTCACCAGTACTTTAGTGTCTAATAAGCCTTCAAATGTATTTAGTATGTTACTCTGAAAGCGAATTTATCCTTACATTAAACAAGCAATTTTGGTTGTTAAAACTCAACCGTGTCCTTAAAAGAAACTCCAGCAGCTCACTTCTACATCCCTCCATGGACTGCTTTGAGAGAAAATTTGTAAAAAAAAACAACTTATTTTGTCATTTCGGTATGAAGACATTCATTACAGTTCTTTCCAACTCAGATTCCATAACTCATCAAGTGTTTTCCTGCAACTTGATTGGACAAGACTTGCTCTTCAGTTTGCTTCACATGGACTTGCAGTGCTCATGCTCACTCTTGTCTGGCCCTCTCTCCGTGTGCGCTCTCAGAATAAGACATTAGACAAGTGAGTAACATAACCACAGTTAAGGCAGAAAGAAATTGGTGGTTGGCTGCGTGCGTGTTTGTGCTCAGTAAAATAAGTCAGATGTCAATTATCTATTCATTGTGCATTCAGGAAAGTTTATGTGTTGCTTTCCATTGATTCATTTATGTATGTATTTACATTACACCACAGGACTAATCTTTTGTTGTTAGCTTGGTCGTGTGTGTCTAGATAGCATACATACTGTGTGTGTGTGTACGTGTGCGTGTGCGTGTGTGTGTGTGTGTGTGTGCGTGTGTGTGTACGTGTGTGTGCGTGTGTGTGTGAAGTCATTAGGCTTGGCTGTCCCTGCACAGACCTTGGATCTCTCCAGAGCCTGAGGAGACGCTGTAAATCAGCCAAGATATTTTATATTTTGAACATTGTCCCGGCCTGCTGACTGGCACACACACACACACACACACACACACACAGGAAGATATATCCGTGCCGACAAAGCACATCAACACATAAAGAGTTGACTACATGGGTGGGCACACATTACTGTCAGCTTCAGAGATGGAGCTGATAAAACCGGCCCTCAGCGCTGCAGATGAAGGCAAAGAGAGGCAATGTGGGGACAACCTCCTTTACACTAATAGACACACACACACTCACACATAAACACACACCCCTTGGGCTTTGGCTCACTGCTCTGTCTGAGCAGATCATATTTCAACATCTCACCTCGAGATAACAATGTTTATCAAAGGCTTTAAGTGTTTCTACTGAGCGCAGGTTTACACTCAAAGCTCATTGTAGCACACGTTCTGCAGCTCCTCACAAACCTCTGATCCATTACAGATGGCATCCTTCCGCACAAAAAAAAAGAAGAAAGAAAGAATCTAATCATTTGGAATGGATTCACACTGATAAATCAGGAGGGGAATTACCATTGTGTGTCCTGGTAGCTTGGAGAGGAAGAAGAAGTGCTCATTTCCATTTCAAACGAGCTGCGTTGCCCTGCAGCCATATCTTCATTGGCTGAACATGTTCCTCACTCAGTAAACTGGACCCGGATCAAAACAACTCTTTGATTTAACAACATCCAAGGCCCAGGACCTCAGCTACTGAGGGCCAAAGAAACCACAGAGCAAAGGTTGGGGCCAGGTGTGAGAGGGAACGGGAAGGAAACGTGTGAGTGTGCAACAGTGTAAGGTTGTAGGAGCAATGAAGGAAAACTAAAGCAAGGGAAGGCAACATGTTTGTAGAAGTCAGTAAGTGAAAGGTAAGTGGAAAAAACGTGAGAGTAAAAGCACTATGATGGAGCATTTTGGGTCAAAAAAATCACATACAGAAACTTTAATCAGGTATCTAAAATGACTCCTCACAAAAAAAAAACACAGACGCATGAATACAAACGCAAACACAAATTTAGGTTTTCAGTAGCACGCTTGCTTGTCCATTGGTTTAAAAACTTTCTATTACTGCTGTCACAATATTGTAGATTCTCTCTAAGCATTGCATTGAAACTAATAATAATAATAATGATATGAGATGGTAAGAATGCTGGTCTAGATATACTATTTATAGGTTGTCATGTCCTTTTTTTCTTTATGTTTTGTTCCTTTTTTTGATCTTTTACTGCAGACTGCCTGTTGCTCCTGCCACTTGCTTCATTCATATTCTTTTTATTTGGTTAACAGGCTTGTATATTTAGATGGAAGGCTTTGACCCACACAATGGCACTTGTGGCATGTGGGAGTAAAACAACTGTGACTTAAATAAAAAAAAAAAAAGTATTCTCAGGAAGTAAAATGAAAAACAACACAAAAAACATTCACAAATAGACCTCTGTACACTTTGCAGCAGAGTCATAACGCACACTGCGCTGAAGTCTGTGCCTGTTTTGTGTATCGTCTGCGGTGCAGCTGTGGTGACAGGCTGCTTATGACAATTATACCCTTGCTACAGTCGAGTCAATTCACGGCCGTGCTTTAATTAACCAAATTAAATAGGAGTTTGTGCTCACTTTGCTCATGACTCCCTACTGGTAATTAAAGGAGATGTGTCCAGAAACCACATGCATGCGCTTACTGCATGGTTGACTAATAATAGTAGCATGTGCCAATGTTTGACAGTGAGAGATTTAAGTCGTTTTCATGGATGTGGATACCGCAGCAGTGACCGGGTCAAAGGGTTAGCTTGTTATGTGTGTTTAAGTGTGTTCATAGGCACACATACTTAACCTCTTGTCTGAGGGTTTACTCTTGACTGACTCAGAGCAAAAGGCCATCAATAGCATCAGTGTTTGTATCCAAATTTGATGACTCGGCCAGGGATAACAGGCTTTCAGTCCGCACCGACTTAACCCCCTGAGGTAATAGAAAGCAGCTGACCTCAGAGAACTGCAGGTTACAGCCTTGTGCTCTGAGTAATGACCCCTTGTTTTCATAGCAAGCTGAGTGCCTGGGTGTTACATGTTCACATACATACACACACACACACACACACACACACACACGCACGCACGCACGCACACGCGGTCAGATGAAAGGAATCTCACCCATCATTTAACAGCAAGTGCTTTGAACTTTGAACGGTGTTAAATGTGACCTCAGTTGTGCAAAGTCACTTTGAGATGATGCACTATTCAGTCATTTTTAGGTGGAGCGTCCTCTCCCCTTGTGACACAAATATACTGATGAGACATACTGAGGTTTCTTTATACGCCTGTTATATGTGCCAACGGATTTGAAAGATGTAGAGTTATTTTTGGTCCGGCCCAAACATCGCCAACCAGAGTCATGTCATGAGTCATGTCATTCGCGGGCCTTTAGCCGTTAATCACCATTAGAATAGGAACGATAGGAGCGGTTTCAGGATCAACGTCAAAGAAAAGATGCAGTAAGTTGCGAATGTCCACATCATGTGTGCGTCCTGCTCAGCTAAAGTTGGGTCATAGACACTCACGCTCAGCCCTCGTCCGGCCTCTGTGTGGCTACAGGTGCTTCACATTACGGCTCGTAAAACTCAGCGAGAGGGGAGAATTACTGCCACAATTTGTAAGAGATGGAGGCATTGGAGGGCGGGAGGCTGGTGGGGGGGGGGGGTGGGAAGATATTGGAGTCATCCTGTTTATGGATACAGTATTGACATACGTGACGGTGTTGTGTCTGCTGAATGCTTCAGCATTCCAATCCTCCGCCAGGAAAGACCATATTGTTTTTGAGTTACACTCAAGTGCCATTTTCTGAGGAATGATTTAGTGCTGTGTTCATGTATTTCCGTGTGCGTGCGTGCGTGTGTGTGTGTGTGTGTGTGTGTGTGTGTGTGTGTCACACACCAGCTGGCACACTCCTTGGCTGATGGTGTGTGTGCCATACATACTGGGAGGAAGGTTGCAGGGTCAGAGGGCCACAGGGTCGCTGGGAGTGCACAGTGGAGAGAGGAAACAGACCTAATCTCAGAAAGGCTGGCAGCTTCCTGTTCTGAGTGCAGGGTACACAGAGGACACTGTCTTAGCTCTGGATACCCAGCGAGTGACTTTACTATGTAATTCAATCAGGATTATTCCACTCACTCACACCCTCTAATAATAGTAAAAATGAGGAGGCCAGACCCAGCTTTAAATCAGCATCT
The DNA here is from genome assembly GCF_023055335.1 of Clinocottus analis. Classification (NCBI taxonomy): domain Eukaryota; kingdom Metazoa; phylum Chordata; class Actinopteri; order Perciformes; family Cottidae; genus Clinocottus; species Clinocottus analis. Next base: position 19,105,717 of record NW_027175931.1, on the reverse strand, counting down.
CCTCAACCTGATTTTACATCCAGGCACGGTTCTTGTAAGCGTAACTGTGATGAAAATAAACGTTTTAATTTCTTGGAAAAAGTGTTTTAACAAGATTTTTCTGTGTAAGAAATTCATCCAAACTTGTCAGGAAAACGGAAAATGTTGAGTTGTTACAACCATGAGGAAATAAAGATAAAAGGCCCATTACTTATTTTGTTTCAACATAAACACACAATGATTTGTTGTATGGTAGTTACAACGTGTTTCTGGAAGGAAGACACTGTTCTGCTGGAGCTGACAGTAAACTTGGTCTTCTTGTGGTGAGTGTTGCTCAGAAAATACTTCCACAAATAGCGAGTGAATACTCTTACCAGCGCTGATCAGAATCTATTATTTTGTCATTCTTACATTTTTGGTTCTGCAAGCGCATTTTGAAACAGCTCATACTGTATGAGTTCACATTATCCAGCTGTAAAACGTATCCAGTTAACTCAGTTATTCATAAATAACCATACACAGAGCAGCTAACTAGCCAACATTACCTTCAAGAAATATGTACTTATCAGGGACACTCGTCTTGTAAGTTTGTCAGAATCCTTCAAACAATGAAATACACAAAAAGGTTCTTTTTTATCAACAGGCTAATACAATAAGAACAGCAACATTCACTTGATTTATGTGTGTGTGTGTGTGTGTGTGTGTGTGTGTGTGTGTGTGTGTGTGTGTGTGTGTGTGTGTGTGTGTGTGTGTGTGTTCATCTTGTGTGTGTTTGAGGACTTGCAGGATATGAACCTCGGTTCAAGGTCAAGAGGTCAGGGTCTAGTTGGAGGATTGAGGTCAGGGTCAGAGGTGGAGTCCGGGGAGATAGCTTTTCAGTCTGTATCAGGATGTGGAGAGAGAGAGAGAGAGAGAGAGAGAGAGAGAGAGAGAGAGAGAGAGAGAGAGACAGAGAGACAGAGAGACAGAGAGACGGAGAGGCGTTCTGGTCGTATCTAAACTGGGAGGAGGAAGGTTCAACAACTGTTGTGCATGAGTCCAGAGTGGACTTGAGAGATAACTAGATTGTCAGTAGTGGCCAAATGTAATACTCATTGCAAATTTCAATCATGTTTTGCAAGTATTGAGGGTTGTGTCCTTGTTTGCCCTCTTGGTTGAAACCAGAGTTGGATACGGGTTGGGGTACATAGGAGGTTTTAGAGAAGTTGGGGCTTGACATGACTAGATGGGCTGCAGCACTTTGGATGAGCCCCAAGTGTCAAAGAGTGAACGCAACCAGACTAAACATTCATATGGGACAATTCTGCAAAAACCCTGGATTATGTTCAGCAATGACATTTTTAAACATTCAATGCCAGGGATTTTTTTTTAATTGCTTTTACAATATCTACGCGTGGCCACTACAGTATAATTAATAAGTGAAGTAGCAAAAACTACTCGGTGGAAGTCGCTATGCGACACAATCTTATCTAACCATAAATAGTGTGCAGTACATTTTTGTATGATGAGACATCTCAGCTTTAAGTGTTTTTTGTTGAACGTTCCAAGATTTGTTTACTGTGCTGAAGTGGCATTAGAGTACAGTTGTTACATTTCTCATCATTCCTTTTTATGTATTTTTTGAGACAAAACACATGTGCCACCCTCCGAGGGCCCACATAACGAACTGATTAACCAGATCGTTACGTCTGTTTTCAAAGGAAAAAGAGATACTAAGGCGTAGTTACCTTGAGAAATAAAATGGAAATGTATAATCTTTAGTGCCTGACAAATCTCCATCATCTCGGCGTGAACAGTATCTTGTCATACTATCCAGCCCCTGATCACGTTGACTCGGTGGGTATGTTTATCTGTTTGTGTTCAGAGCGGAAGTGTCATAGCTGCTCCTACTTCAGCATGGCTATGTCATGTGATGAGTGGTATGTTATCTGGCTCACCATAGTTAGCATTTATCAGATCCCTGAGTCATAACCTTATCATAGTCATTTTTTCCTCTCACCATCAAATTCATATGTGGTTTACATTTATCTGCAGTTAATCACCCAGTTGCAAAATTTGTTTTAAAAAGTTGCCGTTTCCAGTTTTCTTTGTTGATTTGCTTCTTGCCAAATGATACCATTTAGCACGGAAGAGTGTTATTACTGCCCCATGTTTTACAAAAGCCACTCTTGCTTTTAAGCAGTGTCTGCAGAAAACGTTAAGTGTCTGCATTTACTCCAAAGCTACCACTAAACAGATCCAAGCTTTGAAACAAACCGGCAGTCAGATTTTAGAGAAATCTACTTTTCCAGCGCAGGACTTCTATCCAGTGCAGAGCAGAGAAGTCCTAATGTCTAATAACACACCCTTACTTGTCTTTTTATTGGCCCATGTGGCTGTTTTTGAGCTTTAGTGGTATAACGTACAGTTCAAGTTCTCTACAAATGATTACTGGGCCTACATAAAAGCTTGTTGAACGAGGAAATGGTTACCAAATTACCATTATGTGATCTGGGTGGATTACCGTAGCACTCAGTTCATATAAAACAGAACTAATCTAACATGAGAGCCGCACAGTCATTGTTGGGGTTCACCTCCATGTCTGGCTATATCAAACATTCAACAGTGACAGAATGGCTCAGCCCCAAGCACAAAAAAAAACAACAACTCTAGCACGAAAAAAGCGCAAAGGCAAACAACTGGAGGGGGGAAAAAAATGCATCTCTTTACACAATCCACAGACCGGTGAGTGTGTGAATGCTGTCACTTATAGTTGTAGCAGTTGCAGCGCTCTACAGCAGGGCAGCACTTTAGGTCATGTAATTACAGCATTACCACATAATGAGAGTCATTTGTACTAATTACAGGGGCCATGCTGACTCTGAGAAGAGCCGCTATAAGCAGGAAGTCAAACTGGTAAACGCTGGGGAAAAAAAAAGAGACCTGCAGGTGCAAAAAGAACAGTTCACTGCAGAACACCTGATTGTCCCCACGATGTCTCGCTTCAGCGCCTTTACTTCTCTGTTTCTCCCTAAATGTTTGAATGTACCTGGTCAACTGAACCACTCACTGCATTAACATTAGGCTGGCTAATCATTCCAACAATTGTGTCCACATCCGTGTTTTCAGATAAACAAATTTCGAGAGAAACTGCTTGGTTATTTTGCCGGGTCTCTGCTCTCTCCTCTCCGGCTCCCCACTGACTTAAGCAGTTTTTTGTTTTTTTTTGCCATGCTAGCAGCGTGGCTCTATAGGTGGCTATGGTCCATACCAAAATATCTCCACAGCATTTTGAGGGATCGCCATTGCCAATTTTGTACATACAGGCAATTATGCTCCAAAAAGGATGCCTGCTACAGACTTGGGTGATCCCCTGACTTTTCTTCTAATGCCACATGAGGTTTTTGTTTTTTAGTAAAATGCCTCACCAACTATCAATTGCAGATATCCACGGTGACAGGAGAATTGATCCAAATGACGTTGACGAGCCTCCAACTTTCTTTTTTTGGGCCACTGAGCAGGTCAGAGTGGTTAACCAGACAAATATCCCAACATCTACCAAATGGATTGGCTTAACATTATGTACCCACATGTATGGTTCCCAGATGATTCATCCTATAGGATTGCAAATATTATTAACAATTAAAATGAGTTATCACAGAAGAGGTTAGAAGCGACGGAAAAAGGATGACTTTGTAGGCTCATGAGCATTTGTTTCCGAAGATGTTGTCCATCCACACTGATAAAGCTGGCATTGTTCTATTCTGGATCGTCCTTGTCGAGTCTCTTTCCAGATTTGGTTTTGAGTGGGCAAGCTGCATTTTCACATTACTCGCTCTCATGAACTTCTCTCATCTCACGTCTTGCCTCCTTCTACCCCCCAGGCCTGAGCCACAAGGAGTATAGCTGATGGGCAGCAGCGGGGCTTAAGTGCTTCCTGTAGGGCCCGAGGACAGGAGGAACCGCCGCTGGCCCTCAGTCTTCAGGGGTGGAAAGTATGTGTTGTAGGCAGCGCTCCCACCTCCCACCTCCCAGCCTGGGAACGGAAGCTGGGAGCCGCCAGGGAAAACAAGCAGACAATCAGGTAGGGCCTGAGCCGGGAGAGAAAGAGAGGATAGGAGGGGAGGCGGAGCCGCTGGATACGTCAGGTCCTGAAAGGCTCAACTGAAGCTCTAGGAAAAGCATACAGATGTAATGGGGTTCGGGATGGAGGTCTTGTTTATATGTTTGTGTGAGCATTTCCTCGTCCATCAAAGAAAGTGAAAGGATGTGTGTGTTTTCACAAGGAGAGCATGTGCGCATGTGTGTGTGTGTGTATGTGTGTGTGTGTGTGTGTGTGTGTGTGTCATACACGCGGATGTGCTTTGCTGAAACATAATCCGATATTAAAGTTCAGAGAGTGTTTATGCAGTGTGTGTGTGGGTGTGTGAGAATGTCGGGTACTTTCTGTGTGTGTGTGTGTGTGTGTGTGTGTGTGTGTGTGTGTGTGCGTGTGTGTTCGTTGATGCATTTGTGTGTTGTCTGTTTGGTTAAGGACAGTGGCCAGCAGGGGACAGGGTGGGTTCAGTGCAGGGGAGAGAGGATGCCTAAAGGGAGGAAGGTTGTGGAATGGACCTCTCTCTCTTTCTCTCTCTCTCTCTCTCTCTCTCTCTCTCTCTCTCTCTCTCACACACACACACACACACGCATACACACACACAACAAGTGAATGAAACAGAGCTTAGCAGTGTTTCCCTGTAACTCAGCAGGAAAATGAAAGTGGGAAACGTCCCTCCAATGGTATTTTTGAATGGTTTTACAAGTGAATGAGACACAGAAATGGAAAACAGATTTTTTTTTTCTAATGCATTGCTGTACACATTAATGATGAAAACTCTTGTCAACCCTTTCGAGCATACAAAAAAAAAGCCAAAATAAATGATTCAGCTGACGAATTAGATCATGTCTTGTTTGACCTCCATTTCAGGCTTTTCAATCATAACAGTCATTTTGTTTTATATTGAGTTTGAGGATCAACTATTTGTATAACTTTTTATGAATGAAAGACACTCCAGCTGTAATCCTGTGAGAAAAAGAAGGTGCAACTGTTCTCATGATGATGCCGCAAAATGAGGGAATTGGGATCTTTTAGTGCATGTTTCTCTGGAAGGCTGAAACCAGACTAAGCACCAACAAAAACATTTATTCCAAGCTCTTCCGTTAACTGCGTCATTGTTGTTTGAGGATTAAACCCACAGTGACGTCGTCAGAGAATTTAAACATTATAACAGACGAGGAGTTGGAGACACTGTCATTTATGTACAATGAGTAAAGGAGTGCGGTTACATGGATTTCCCTCCAGGGATAACCCAGAATTCATTATAGGGCATGAGCAGTTTTGTTTCAAAGGAGTGAATATCTACATGTTGAACACCAGCCTTGACTGCTCACCGCCACTCAACACTAATGAGTTTAAAAAAGAACCTTGTTCTTATGACTTAGAGAAGGATATTCACTATGGAAATGACACATCTATCAATACCTTACAGCAAACAGTTCTTTAGAATATGAACAATGCCGTCCTGTCTTTTTTTCCCGAACAGTATAACTCACTGCCATGTCATTAGTTTGAGGTGGCCCTAAGAGTTTAAACATGCTTGAGATCTCTTTATAGTCACATTGGACCATACATCTGTCACTTACTTCCTCCTTGCAGTAATGTTGCTTTTTATGACAGGATTGAATGGTGTTCATCATCCAGCTCTTGTTATCTGGCCTGAAATGTGAGTTTTTCACCAAAAGGCTTGTAAGTAAATCAGTTGTTTATGAGGCAAAATGGAGTTATAACGGATGTAACGGATATGAGGAAACATAGGATAGGATTATTCTTCAAGCATGATATTGACATGATTTTATTGTAACTTCCTAGGCGGTGCACATCCATACACACTTAACAGACATGACAGCCAGTTTCTTCACTTACAACTAAGCCAAAGGAAACACTTAACAAATGATGTTGAAGCTGGAGAGGTGCTTTTAGCAGGGCAGACATTTGTTACTATGCGGTTACTATAGCTGTACTTTCCCACCTTGGCCTAAATACACCTGTTATTGTGAGCCATCACGATCAAACCAGCAGTCGTGACTCGTTGAGCGCATGTTTTCACTTTGAGGAGCAGGAGTTTGAGAGTAAAGGTTGGTGAGGTCACTGGATCCGGTGCAGTGTCCAGAAACATGTTGCGCTGTTTGGTAGCTGCTCTCCCCAGGATTCTGTTATTTCCTTTTTTTTTTCCCCGTTGGTATCGTGAAAACAATCAAATTACATAAAACAATAAACCAATTAAACTGTGTTTCGGGATCACACAGCTGCTTATGCTGTTGTATTTATTAGCATTTCATTTACTCGTTTTGTCTACATTACGTAACGGAAAATGATTTATGTGTGATAGAGTTGTGTTTGCAAACATGATCGCCGCTGTGTGTGTGCTTCTGTCTGTGTTTTGGTACGTGCGCCATTGACTGTCTCAGGGTCGCAGTGGGACGCCAGTGATTGAAGGGAACTTGAGAGAGGGGGACAGGCGGAGGGGATTTGGGGGGTGTGGACGTGACATCCCCAGCTGGCCTGCATGTGACATCACTCCAGCGGGGGACAGGAAGCAGGGGAGTTGGGAGGGTAGGGTACAGTAGGTGACATCAGGGCTCTGTCTGGGTCTCTTCGTCCTCCAGCTGGGTAAACCAGACAGAGAAAGACCCCCCCCTCCCATGCTCCCACCCGCCCATCCGCCACACCGCTCCATCTCCGGCTCCGTCTGCAGCCCGGCACCCTTTCTTCTTGTCTGTGACTACGTTCTTGTTCACAGTCACTACCTGCCTCCTCTGACTCACAGACATATGATGCCATGTGCTTCCTCATGCCGTCTCCCCTTTATTGTGTGTGTGTGTGTGTGTGTGTGTGTGTGGGGAGGGAGAGTTAGGTGTGTATATTTTTGTTTGTGTGTGTGTCTGCTTCTCATCCGCTCACTCTGACCTCGCATCTCTGTTGAATGTGATCAAACAAACCTCTTGCAGGCTTACACTAGACATACATTTATGCAGTCGGCTTACGTGTGCACATACTGGGAGAGTTTGTCTTCTCTCTAAGGAAAGAGCCGGTTCTGATTGGAGCAGCCAAACAGATTTAGTTTGGATGTTATTTTTTAGTATCTATGTATTTAGAGATACAATGAGTGAGTGCTACGGCACATTTTGACCTGATGACGAATTTTAAAGAAATGTCAGGGAGGTGTAAAATATGTATCAGATTTAATTTGATATAACAGCACATTTTGACACTACTTTACCAAATTTGGATTTTGTAACAAATTCCATTTCCTTGCACTACAAGAAATGCAAGAGAACCTGGAGGGGTAACCATATCTTATTTGTGGATTCTTAATTATTATGGGGACACAATTCCAAATTTCAGGATGTTATCAAAATGAACTTAAACTTATTGAAAATAACTAAATTCAACTTTGTACTGATATATAAATAACGGTGTAAAGTGAGTGAGTGATGTGTTTGTATTGGCATTCATTTTGTCACGTTTCAACATGAGAAGTGTTTAGTGGGCGAACAAACAAATCTTTCAATGCCGAAACCTCAAAGCAGAACTGAGTCATTAATGTCACCGACTGAATCTGCAGTGCAGGCGAGAAACACAGTGTGTTCCTTCCTGGTTAAAAGCTACCTAACAGTCCATGAAAGGCAAATAAACAATTGTGATGCAAGGACTGCTTTTTGTTTACAATAACTTCTTCGTTTTTGCACTGAACTGATCGAAACCATTCAAATCAGCAACAGACTGAACGTATGACTGAAGGCATTACGTCGCGGCATTAAGAACAATGCTGTGTGTTTGAATAGTGATGCAACCGGTTAGCATAACAAAAGATACAAACACTGCCAGGGCAAATACTTTGAACTGGACTGAACAAAACAGTTCGAAGCAGCAAAGTTACTTCGTCATTTTCACCCATTACCACGTGGTTTGTGTCAGTTTACCTCAGCTGGGACCTGTTTTTAAAATGTTGCCACAGAATTGTGCAGTTTGATCTAATTTGGATGAAAAACTCAAACACACGCACACACACACACATACACACACACTGCTGTGAGAGAGAGCGGCCTGCCAGTCACCCTGAGTGGTTGGCCCTCGGTTTGCACATCTCCGCTTTGAATGTGAAACACATGTCAATGTGTGGGTGGGAGTCAAGAGAATAGAGGAGAGGGTATCCATGTCTCAATATGAAAACGCCCTGTCTGTCCATCTGCGGGAACATTTAATAAGACTTGCACACAAGCAGACCTTTTTTCCATCCTCTCTCTCTCTCTCTCTCTCTCGCCCCATCTCTCCAGCCTCATGCTCTCGTTATCTTTGATCTCCGAGCTCAGATTCTTTTCGTCGCAAACGAAGGACACTGAAAAAACAAGTGTGTTTCAGTGCCGTCGGTGAGGTTCGTGCCTGTGAAGTGTTCCGCTTTCCACCGTACCTCCTGTGTTTGTTTAGGTGTGTAAATGTTTCGCGCTAGAGGAACTCCAACTATCTGCCATAGGATTTCTCCTGTGTGTGTGTGCGTGCGCCATGTATGTTCTATACCATGTGTTTGTCTGAGAGACGTGTTATTCCAGCGGCTGAATGAGCTCGAGCGGGCTGAGTGCGTGGCAGCCCCCTGGCCTGCCCCCCTCGGTGCTCTGGTGAGTGTCTCGGGGCTCTGCAGTGGGTTTATGATGTCTGGCAGAGAGTGTGGAGAGTGCAGATGGCAGGAGTGAGTGAGAGAGAGAGAGAGAGAGAGAGAGAGAGAGAAAGAGGAGGGCGGGAGGGAGGAAGAGGTGTGTGGTTGCATTAATATGGTCTGCAATTGTCGTTAGCACTAATCAGGGGCTTCCTGTACTGAGAGGAGCATGAGTTCACCTTCCCAAGTACCCCAGAACCACACACATATATGCACACATACCATGCACACATACACAATACACACAACAGTAGGGCACTCACATGCACACATACTTGCACACTCCCCTTCAATCCTATCCTCCCACCTCTTACTTCCTACTCACTCTTGCTGAATACTGTAGGCCCATCATGTGTCTCTGTTTCTGCCCCCTAACTCCGACCATGTATCCCCCGCTGTTTATTTGGCTCCTCGTGCTCTGAAAACTGGCCATAAAATATGTTGGAAGGAACTGCAGGCAACTGAAAGTGGAGCTTTTTCCATATGCTCAGAGTCACGTGAGACCACAGCAGAGAGTTCACTCTCCCGCAGAAAAGCCCTCGTCCCAACGTGAACTCTGAGGGGTCGTGAACTTCAGCCGGAGCCGCGAGGACTCTGGCACAACCGGCAAAGGCAACTATATAGTTGCCGCAAAGGTAACGCGGATGACATCCTGGAATGTGGAACACAGTGACTCACTGGTGAGCAGTAGATCATGCGCTGACATTGGCATATCGCAGAAAAAAAAGACGCCCCAAAAACTGACAGGAATCAAGTCGTCTGCATGCGCGCAAAAGCCTGTACTACCATCTGTGAGCGTTTAGCAGCCTGTGTGGCCATGATGGCATGTGGAATCTTTGGGCAATATGTTGACCACAGAAACAATAGAAAGGAGATTCCACAATGAAAATGTCATAAGTACCCTCGCCCCGTTCCCTCTCCCTCCTCCCATCCCTTCCTCTCTTTTCTCCTGAGTTTAAAAGAGCACTGGGGTAATATACATTAATGTATTTAAGATGTGGAAATCAGATATTGAAATCTTTGCCCTCGCCATCCTCCCCCTCCTTCCCCTGCTTCTCCTTAAACCCCCACCCTTCCTTGCCCCCCTTCTCCTTGCGCTGCTGCTCACTTTAATAGAGTTTAATAGTGCACAGGGAGACTGTGATAGATAGACTGAGAAAAACTGAAGAGATTTGGTTCAAACATTTCTTTTCACAGTGCACATTTTGTGTCAAATCTGTTGTTTTTTTTTGTTTTCTTTTACTGTGCCCTGGGCTTTGCAATTGATAGCCTCCTCAAAAACTCAACCACCACCATCCTCCTCCTTCTCCTCTTCTTCCCTCCACACCTTCCCACCCCACTGAACCCTGGCCAGCCACAGCTGCCTGGCCAGATGTGAAAGAGAAAGAAAAGGAGAAGGAGGAGAAGAGATGGAGGACAAGGAGAGGCCACCTCCTGCGGGGAATGAGAATTGAAACAGAGAGAGGAGGAGGAAGAAGAGGAAAGTATGGAGTAAAGAAGGGAGAGGGAAAGTTACAGGGAGAAGAGAGGAGGAAGATGGAATAACATAGCTGGTAATCAAATGTGAGAAGCATGCATATAGCATGAATTATCCTTATTTAGACAGTATGTGGCCTTGTCATTAGAGACCACCTACTCAGACCACACCACACCTCAGTGTCGTAAATATAGATCATCATTATTTCTGCAGCTTCACACCTCTTTCCACACTTTTAATCATCAGTGAATAGCAACATAACAAGACCCTTCACATCCGAACAGCCTATACAACATTTTGGCGCTCAGTCGGTAGGTTAGAGGAGTCCACATGTATCCAGGCTTCTCCATGGGCAGAGCTGATTTATGAAGCAGCTCGGTGCTCTAAGCCCCGAGTCCGCGCTCGCGTACTCCTGGGGGCTGTCTGATTATAGATGGGGGAGAGAAACCATGCACTCACACACCCCACCATTTGGTTCTCATTACACACTTGGACGTGCACACCCAGAACACACACACACACACACACACCCTCACACTTGAGAACTCACACACACACACACACACACACACACACACACACACATAAAGATGCAGATGCAAACTTGTGCAATCTCAAAGATGTAGTGCCATTCCCAATTTATATGTGTATTGTGAAATTGGGAATTGCAGTTTGGCACTGGATGAAAACAGCAAAAGCAAAAAGAGTGGGAAGGCAAGAAAGTAGAGCAGTGCAATCAAGAACACGTCCAACACACTTCTCATAGAATATTTAGGATGAAACTAATTGATTTTCTTGGCTGTATATGACACTTTGAACTTGTCGCACTCTGTTTTCTCGCGTCCTCACTCTCTTTCCACAGCCCTATGTTCTGTCAAACAAAAGCAATATTTTAACTCTCTACTTGTGAAAAAAAAAATCGAATCTCAGTTCTTTTCCACGTGCCGTGCCTCAAATAGGCAGATAGTTTGGAAGGTGTCATTAAACTGGTGGCTTCAACCTATAACCGAATTTTGGGAAGAAAAAAAAAAAAGAAACCTGCTACAGGATGGTACCCCATGCTGTTTTAACACAAGTGTTAATATGAGAGGATTGTAAACACTCGGCTGTAATCACAGACCACAGCATGCGGCTGCTGTGACCGCAACGAGATGAGGAGACGCATGTGTTATAGGTAGAAATGAGAGCACTTGAGGGTCGCGAGGTTTTCTCAGCATGGTATTAAAACCTTGATGAATCTGTTCATCAACCCCCCCCCCCCTCCACACCTCTGTCCTCCCTACTGTGAAACATATGCTTTCTCCCACCAGGATGGCCTGTCCTGACTCTCAGTCCTGACTCAGGTTCTGATGTCTCCTTCTCAGAGCTCTCACCTCGCGTCCAGCATCTCAGACTCGCTCCCACAACGGCACCACAGAGTGACATCAGACTCCGGCAATTTGCGGGAAACGCGTAACACACGCAGCTTCAGTGCCACTCACCAGGTCAGGGACATGACGCTGGAGCTCTGATGGGATAACCAGATGCGCACATAGACAAACACACCCAGACGTACCAGACACACATTATGTTACATGTTACAATAACGGTAATACTTCACATCTACCGTCCCGCTGGAGGGGGAGGACAGAAAATAGTAAATTCACTTCCAACAGATGCATTTTCCTCCATCTAAGGCCGATGTTATGTATTACAAATTTTCAAGAAGTTGTCCTATTTTGAGAAATTGAGAAAAGGGACAAAATTGTCATATTTAGAGAGCAGCATAAGATCATAACAACAGTTCTGCACCTGGATTTGATGGGAATTTAAGATATATTTTGTGATGTTAAGGTAGATAATAAAAATAATCAAGAATGTATTGTTTGAGTTTGTTTTGTGTATTTTGCTACAATGTGATATGTTAACCCATCTTATTAAATATAGTATTTTCATCATCATTGCTGTTACTTATTAATATTATTTTACATGGATACGTGGGAAAGGGGACCTTAGAGGGTCTGAAATGGAGACAGAGGTTTATTTAATATTTTTCTTAAAAGTTGCAATAGTGGTTATTGCTCTAACATATCATTATGAAGTCAAGACCCAGGCCTGTAACCAATAATTGATTCTAAATTATTATATTTTTATGGACTGCTTAGACCTCAACCGATGCAACTACTGTAGCCTTTACAGCACAAATCATCTCACATGATGCTGCCCAGTGCAGTCAAATATAGACATTCTGATAAGCATTGAAACTCATGAGTCGGATAGACACACACACACACACACACACACACACACACACACACACACACACACACACACACACAAACACACACACACAGAGGCAATATTAAACACCACCAGGAGACAAAGCACAAATCTTACTTACCTACTAAACTTAGAACCGAGGGCACAGAAAGTAAACGATGAAAGCCACTGAATCATATCACAACTTACACTACAATGTTCCAGACCTTTAGAGGAGGACATTTTCTCGAACTGAACATCTTTGAATTTATTTGAACACCCCTGCTATCGAAAAATTAAGGCTTGATTTATGACGAAAAGGAAGAACGTCAACCGTTGTGCAACTAAAACAGGAAGAGGATAGCGCTTTTGTCTTCCCTGCTAGCTGTCAGTAGCCATCAGTTAGCAAAGAGTATCAATCTGAGTTCTTTGCAGTTACTTGTCCCCAGTAGCGGAAAGTGGTGTCAGGTGGAGCAACCAAGGTAACAGGAGAAAAACTAAATGCAGTGAGTCCAGAGTCTGACGAAAACCCTAAGCGATATGGTTGCGCAATTTTCTTTTTAACACTTGTTGTTCTTTTGCTTTAACTTTACACAACTGTCAGTAAATACTGCACACGTACCGTTGATGTTGCCTCTCTGACAAAGTGTGTGTTGTTCATGTAAAGAAGCACCTGTTTGGGAGGCTGCCGTCTTTTCAGTCACGGCCCCTCGTGATTACGTTGAAGTGTAAAAAGAACAATGAGGGAGACAGAAGCTGATGAGAGGACCCTACAGGGGACGTAGTGGAGACAGATCAGGCTTGCTTTCCAAGGGGGTGTCGCTGTCTGACAGGAAGTGTAAGTCAGTGTGTGTGTGTGTCTGTGCCTGTGCGTGTCTGTTTGGCCAGGTCCACACTAGCAGGTCACGGCTGTACAGCCAGCAGGAAATGACCTAAAACATGCACATGAAGTATTAACCCCATGTGTACCATCTCATCTTCTCATCTGAGGTTGTCGTCTAGACCAGTGGGTCTCAACCGGTTCTCCCTCTGTGCAATCCTTTTCCAGCCAACTACCCCTGAACCAGCGCAAACTCATTTGGGGCTGAAAAAAAGATGTGATCCACAGCGCTGTGCCATCAGAGTGTGATCAGAATCAGCTTTAATGGCCATGTACATTTTCACATACATGGAATTTGACGCTGGTTCCACTTTGCTCTTCATACTTGTTTATAATAAGCAAAAGATTATTTTATTTTTTTTAAAAACACAAAAAAAGAAGACATTAAATAAAACAGTTAACAGTGGTCCAGAAAGCCATTCAGTTTATGAACATATACTTATATTAACAATATAATAACACTTTTGAAAGGATTTTTGAATGAATGCTCATTTTAATATTTCAGCATCCATACCCCCTAGAGTGCCTCCATGTATCTTCAGGGGGACACATACCCCCATTTGAGAACTAGACCTTAACTATCATCACTTCTACTGTCAGCAGAGAGTGTGAAACATGTCTCACAATTGTCTCTGTAAAAAAAATTATTAAAAGTGTTTTTCATTATTGCAGATATATGGCTGTTTGAGTCTGAGGGTAAAGTGTGAATTTACACAAAAGAAAAGGATTCAAACCAACGACAATCAGATCGTGGCAGCATAATGATGTAATTCATGGAAGTGGATGAAGTAACAAAGTGTATACGTGAGCATTCAAATACACGTAAGAATATTTGGAATACTTGAGCGGAGGTGCTCTAAATTTAGCTTTGACTTTCCCTCGCCCCCTCCCACCACTTCTGCCTTCCAGTCTGAAACAATGGACCCCCTATGTCACTACCCCCCCCCCCCACCCTCCCCCACACACACACACACACACACACACACACACACACACACACACACACACTTCTTGTGCCATTATTAAATGTTCTACCTCTCCCTATGTGTGTGTGTCTGTGTGTGTGTGTGCGTGTGTGTGTGTGTGTGTGTGTGTGTGTGTGTGTGTGTGTGTGCCTGGAGTCCATCTGGCCTCTGGAGTCCCATAAGGAAGAGCAGGCTGTTTAGCGGCTCCTGTGCTCACTTTGCAATGTCGTTTCTGTGGGGATAAGGACACACTGCCTCGCTGCACAGGAAGTGACTCTTTGGGGTGTAGGAATTCTCAGACGGATAGCTTTGATTGACGTTATGGGCGCAAAAATATGCCATTAAAAGCGAGCGCGTTATATTTTTAGATTTTGATACCTCCGCCTATTAGCCGACAGGTTTACGTCACATCTTGTCCAGCTCTGATTGACGCATTAACCGCTTAGGTTAAAGTAAGCAGCGCCCTGAATAACCAAAGACGCTGTGCGTCAGCGTCGTGTGCCTATCTGTGCGTCTTCATCCTGCACCACTCTGCAAGGGCATGATTGTCTACAGTAACACACAAACAGGAGTCGGTGGGGTGATCTAAGGTCCATCCTGTTTTGGTTGCGACCTTGAAACTTGTCATTTTTTCTGGAGCTTCTTGGTAAAAACATACAGCCGTTGTTATCATCGGGGTTTGTGAGGAAGCCTCGCTGGCGGCTCATTAGTTCGTCCTTTCTTTTCTCCCTTCTCCCGTCCTCTTAGGTTTGACATGATGGGAAAATATACTAATTTGTTTTCTTGCAGAGAATAGCATAGGAAGATTGTCACCGTGCTCACGTCTGAATGACGAATATAGAGCCAACAGACAATTAGCTCGGCTTAGCACAAACACTTAAAACAGGGGAAACAGCACACCGGTAACAAGATATACTTAGAAGCACGTCAAAATACATCGTGTTTGTTTAGTCCGCACAAAAAACAAAGTGTAACTAGGAACCATCTTACAATGGGATCACACCAGCCGCCACACCCTTGGGACTCGATGTTCAATTTTGAACGTCAACTACGCACCTGTAAAAAAATTTTTATCATAAGGCCCGAATGCCGGGCCCCTGGAAGTGCTGCTGGCAGCATTCTCAAGCTCCGCTGATTGCTCATTGCCTCCAGGGAAATTAAAAAAGACTTTGGTAATGCTAGACGAGCCAGCATTGAGCAGCAACAGTGAACTGCAGTCAACGAGCCTGCGAGGCCCCGCGGGCAACATGTTTGCTTGCTAAAACTTCAAAGGTTATCGATACTGAATGTGTGCCGTGTTAAGAGTGCACCATTTCACATTGCACGTTAGTCACTGATCCCCAGCAATACACCCTTCAAGCGTGAAGTCGATCGACGCGAACGCTTCTCAAGACATGCGAAGGACACACACGTACAGAGCTCTGTGGTCGGATTCTTTTTAAAATATATATTTTGTAAGTTTGGGAACTTGAGGATCTCCCCTTGTTATAAAATACATATCAGAATGTTTCCACAGCTTGAGTTTGTAACGCCTGACCCCACAACAAGCTACTACTTGTTGAGGTTGTCTTGTTTTTTAAAAGGATGCCCTTCTCTATAACAGCAGCCCTCCTCGTTACTCTCTCGTTCCCTCTCACTTCCTCTTCCTCCATGTTCTGCGCTGTACAAATGTGTGCATGTGTGTCCGTGTGTAAAGTGTGTGTGTCTGTGTCCATCTCTTCGTGGCAGCATTCCAGTAAATCTGAGCCAGTGAGGGGTCTCTGTCTCACATCCCTCTTCAATCAAACACAAACACACACGTCCGGCCAGCCTGGCCCACGCTATCTTTCCCTGCCTCCTAGTGCCAGATGCACACACCCTGTGCTCTCCCTCTTCTCCTCCTCCTCCAACATTCCTCCTCTGCCTCCTCTCTCTCCTCTGCTTGCTTTTCCTCCCCCTCCCCTCTGCCTCGTCCTCCCCTCCGGTTCAGAACCCCTGTGCATCACATTGTCTCCCGGCTCTTCATCTTTCTCCACTTCCTGTGTCCTGCTCCGTGTGCCCCTTACGCCCCCTCCTCCTTCCTACCCTGTTTCTCTGGGCTTCTCTCTCTCTCTCTCTCTCTCTCTCTCTCTCTCTCTCTCTCTCTCTCTCTCTCTTCGCGACGTGACTTCTAGCACAGACAGTGGGGCCGCTGCCAGTAAACTGGGGCAGAACTGGCTGAAGATGTGCACTCGCTCGCTGTGGCGTCCGTGTACAAGGCCGACCGTGACATCGGCGAGCAGCCACAGAGGCCGAAGTAGCTCACGACGATTCAAAGTTGGTGTCTTTGCGCCTACCGTCCCGTGCACAGATGTTACAGATTATTGCATCTTTTATATTTGAAGCTGAATAGTTACGTATGCTCAGCATAGAGACTGGAAACAAGGAGACATAGCGAGCCTGGCTCGGTCTGAAGGTGGCAAAATCTGCATACCAGCACCTCTAAAGTTCACTTATTAACAAGCTGTTTCTTATTTTATTAAACTGAAGTACAATAGTAGACATTTTCCACACACTAAATAGCAGTTTCCTCATGTTTCTACCATTCTCCAGTCTTGTGTTAAGTAAGCAGCTGCTGGCTGTAGTTTCATAATAAACTTTAACTTTATTGTATTGTCACATAGGTACTTAAAGGTTCAGTGTCTCGCTTAGGACACTTCCACATCCAGACTGAAGGAACTGGAGACCAAACTACTAACTTCATGGTTCAGGGACAACCTGCTCTGCCAGTGAGCCACAGCCACCTCAATGCATACATGTGGCGCTGATCTTCTTCTACTCTCAGAAAGGGAAAATGGCAGCCGCTTCCAGAGAGGCAGGAGAGAGTTACTGTGGTTACAGGCATCCGTGTCACCCGGTCAGTTTGTCGTGGTTTAATCTTGAAGGGTTCGAGGGTTTGAGCCAATGTAATATGTAATATGTTTGAATATGAGCTTAGTCCTGTCAAAATAAATGCAAGTCTCTAAACTAAGTGTGTGTGTGGACTAGAAGGTCAGCGCTAAGTGACACGGGTTACAAGGAGAAGAGGCAGAGTGAAAAGTGCCAGAGTGCACAAACAGTGCATCCAATAGAGCTTGTTGATCAAAATAACATTTCGTAACGCTAAATAGGTCAACAAAATCCATCAACTTCAGCGTATTCGGGGTCGCAGCAGGTTCAGGAAGGCAATCCCGATGTGTCTCTCTCTCTCCAGCAATTTTGTCCAACTCTTCCTGGGCAACCCTGAGGTTAGCAAAATGAAATATAAACACATTATGCCTATATAACCTAATGCTGCTTTCATCTTTCCACAAAAGATTCACAACACTTCCAAACACGCAACGACCACGCCCACTTGAGAGACAGGTAGTGTGTACACAATGTCACACCATTTGCAAAGATTGCATTGTGTAATATACGTTATAAAAAATGTTTAATGTTGTTGTTTTTTCTCATTTTTCATTCATCCGCATTTGGTGTTTTGTCCATTTGACCGCCAAGCTTCACTCGACAACATACAACATGCTTTTGCTCATTCATTATCTTCATTTATCTGCTTTGTCTTACACGGTGTGTAACTGCTTTTAGCTTTACTTACCGATCTCATTTTCTCATTATTCATAGCTGATAGTGCTGTGCTTTTTTGTAATGCAATTGTGGGAATGAGAGAAGCATACGATTTGCCTGAAGCAAGCAATAGAGAGAAAAAAGGAGAGGAGACAAGCTGCAGCTGGTACAGGAAGAAAGAATGATGCCAGTGGAGGGCATGAGAGCAATCCACAGAGCGTTCCCACAAGAGACACCAGAGCTGAGTACACACACACACACACACACACACACACACACACACACACAGTCATGGCATGGTGAAGCCTCACTGCCTAGACATGTTTTTGTGTCTGCATGTGTGTAAGTGTGTGTGCTTTTGCTAGTGTTATCAGGAGGTTGAATATGGAGACAGAAGACATCGAACCATCGCCTCTCTCTGTGTTTACACTCAGTCTAAACAGCGGAGCAGCCACTGAGGCTAATGGGGCTCTAATCTAGAGCTGGATGACACACACATGTCGTCTTCTGAGCTTCCCAAAACAGACCTAGTAACCTTTCTGTGCCACATGTGCATTTACAACACACTCTCACTGTACATGTTATGCAGCTCACTGTATGCAATGCAGCTGATGTACCGTGGGAAATCAATATTTTTCAGCCTTACTTTTTTACACCTACATAGGGAGCAATTTGGCACGTTGCTCAAGGATATTACCAACTTGTGACCGGAGAAGCCAGGGATAAACCACCAACTCAACAAATAATAGACAACCTACTCAATCATCTAAGAGACAGATTCCTCCTATTTATTGCTTATTTTGCATATATGTGTACGTGTGTAAGATTAAATGTTTGCACATGAATTAACAGATTGTCTCAAACATACAGAAGCCTCACCCTTGCTAACTTCTCACCTTTAAAGTGTTGGTATCTACACCCATCCACTGGGCTCAAACGCATGCATGTACACACACGCGCACACACAAAGTGAAAGTGATGAAGCGCTTGGTAATTTATTACCCTTGTCAGACTGAACAAAATGCTAATGGACTGCTTTTAAGTGTGTAACTCCACGCTAAGAAGGTAATGGACACCCTGTTTTTAACCGCTCGGTGACTTTCTCTGTTCTGTGACACACGCACATACACCTACACACACACACACTGTGCCCAGGCATCAGTATTTGCCTGAGAGTGCGTCACCAAATACAATAGAGTCGAAGTTCCAGCAACCGAACCGGCAGTCTCACCTTCACACTTTGTGTCACACACAGAACACATTCACTGCCAACACTTTCACATGAAGTCACTCTCAATAAATGAAAGGTCAAACAACTCCATAGACCTAACACACAGCCCCTGTAGGTGTATCTGACAAAAACACACACTCTCACCTTCTGAACTGCAATAGTTTGCGTGCCAGCTCATTAGTTTCTTTAACTTTTTTCCCCTCCAGGCCTGCAGTATAAAGGCGCTATACCTTCCCCCCGAATGATAAAGATCTAATTATTGCTTCTAATGTCTGGGCCGCCTGAATTTATACGTGTGCGTGTATGTGTGTGTGTCACCCAGCCAGGCTGGCCGTCAGCTTCTCTCCCCCAGGGCAACGCAACTTTGTCCAGGCCTGCCTGGCCACTGCGCTCCCTTATGCTGGATGTGCAAACTTTATGGTGTGAAGTCCCCGTTTGGTTGACTGCGTGTGCTTCTCCTTGTTGCTTCCAGCAGCAGTGAATGGCAAATTCATGACCCTCTCACACCGGTTTCTATTATCGCCATGTGGGCTGGTATGAAACACCAATTTCTGGAAAGTTTAGCTCATACTTGTGTTCGGTTTATTGGTGTTTTGGTGTCCTGTTGCGCAAACGGCTGGGCTGTTTTATGTACGTTTCCTCAATATTTTATTTGCATTCGTCTTGCCTGATAAAGTATGTGCAGTGTAAAGAGAGTATACACAGCGTGTGAACAGAGAGAAACAGGATGGGTGGATTTGTCAGGGCAGGTGCCCGCATGTTAGTCAATCTGAAGGCAGGAAATTGCACTGGCATAGACGCACAAACACACGCATTGGCAGCAATATACACCCAATTTGTCGCCCCTTCAGAAACTGAAGCATTACTTCCTTCTTGTATGCCTTCCTTGACCGCCGCTCTGCTTCTCACACTGTCAGTTCTCGTGAAATCTGATTTCAACTTTGTGACACAGCCAAACCACCCAGCACTATCCGAATGCAATTCAGGGTTGTGGGGTCACTGGAGGTGATCCCAGCTGACAGATTACACATGGAGACACACATTCACACCTACAGGCAAAATAGAGTCTCCAATTAAGCTGAGCTGCATGTCTTTGGACTGTGGGAGGAAGCCGGAGAACCCGGAGAGAACCCACGCTGCCACGGGGAGAACATGCAGACTCCACACAGAACCCTCTGGCTGTGAGGCGACAGTGCCGAGCAGAACGGTTATTATTTTTAAACTAATTTCATGAACTTCCCAGAAGTGCCTTGTATCGATTTAGCATCTAGCATCAGCTAATTAGTGTTTGTATTATTTTATTGCTTTTTTTTATCGAGCAAAACTCTCACTTTCAGCCACAGAAGATAACTAATCAAGTAACTGTTTTCAGCCACAATAGACAGTTTCATGAACACAGATCAACCCTCTGGCCTCTCATTGACCCGCGCCCAACGGCAGACAGGTTGGTGGCCAAAGACACGGCTCCAAATGAATGCTGACGCTCCATATCTGCTGGATGTGTACATGCTTGCCAACATATTTACTTTATAACTGCATAAAGGGAAAATATGTCAAGGTTTCCAACTTTTTTTTTCTGGCTTTTTTCCGTTCTTAAGTGGACAAAACCATCTTTTAAATAATGGGAAGATAATGCTTTTGCTTAAAAACAGCACGGGCTCACTTTAACATGTTGTGGGTGGATACAAGTAGTATTGCAGTATTGCACCAAAAATAATCTCCAGAACAAAACTCTTAATTCTACAGTGCTGTTTAACTGGATCTCATAAAATTGTTTCGTTCCTTGGAAATTCTTGCAGTTTTTATGGCTGCTTTTGTATTCACGAGCCCAGCAGATGAACCAAGTTGGGTATGAGGGCAAAGTAATAACTCTGACACGTTACTTAACTATATCCATACTTGGCTGCAAAGCTCAGCTGCATTATATCTCCACGTTTTTCAACTTGTCAAAAGCAGAAGTAGCCATAACACCAGAGTATCACCAGGGAGTAAGGTTGGGAAACAAATTCACAGAAAGTGGGAGAGAGTACCATATGTGGGTGAGAAACATGTTCTCATGCAGGCTGTTTTTCTTTTGTTTCAGCTGCGCGGCCCCACCTTAATTAAACGAGGACAGGGAGCAAGGGAGCACACTGGACAGGGGAGGAGAGGGGAGAGGTAGATGAGAATTCATTGAAGAATTGGGCATAATGTGCTCTGGCTGTCCATGGCCCAGCTGTTTTCCATTCAGTGGGAATCCAAAGCGGGGAAATGTTGCTGTAGTGGGATAGACAGGCAAAGGAAGAAGGGAAGGAGGGAGACTGTAAAACATGGCGTGAGAAGCAACATGTAAAGGTCACAAAGATAGCCATTTAAGTGGACTGCTGTGTCCTTTTCTTTCTGTCTATGTGTTCCTCTCTCGCTCACAAACATCGAACTGTGAGCTTGTTCATTGCACCAAAACACACTCCCTTTAAAGGAATGAGTTGTTGGAAATGCTTCTACATAGTGTATGCTTTTATTCATAACCTACATTACACCTTTTAAACTATTAATATGGTGACAATATTCATCATTGTGTAAGATACACACCATTTTGTCTGGGTCCTGTGGCACCCTGTCATCCCAGCCGACATAAAATTATACAAAAAAACATTGCCTATCAAAATATACAGTAACTTGTAGTCACATTCACCAAAGACTCAAACTAAAAACTTAAGGCATTTTTGTATATAGAAGTTTTGAAACCTCAAATGACATCAGCCAAGATAACCAGCAGCTGTGCTCATAAAAGCATGCAGCAAAACTATATTATCACCAATTAAATTCACACTATACAACACACGGGGGAACTTCTAATTTCATATTGATTTTCCCTGTTTTCCAAAAAACATCGATCCTCCAGCCAGGAGACCGTTGTGTGAAACGAGAAGTG
This sequence comes from Clinocottus analis, assembly GCF_023055335.1. NCBI lineage: Eukaryota > Metazoa > Chordata > Actinopteri > Perciformes > Cottidae > Clinocottus > Clinocottus analis. The sequence continues at coordinate 19,083,737 of NW_027175931.1, read as the reverse complement.
ACCCTTGATTTATTTGTCACGTGACTTCAGTAACGTCTGTTCTGTGGTTATTATAACCCAAACTACCATCTATTCCTCAGTCTATGCCTTTGCCTAAACCTAAATAAGTTGTTTCCTTTGAAGTATTATTTTGAAAAGACCAAATGCATGTAACAAGAAGAAATGAACACGTGTGCTGGCTTTTGCAGGGGAAAAAATGAATTGTTTCTTCAATAAAGATCCACTTGTTTTTTTTGACTCATCGTTTTCACACAGACATAAATGGTAGTAAACAAACAATTCCTGAATCTCTTTCCTACTGACAGCAGAGTCCCTGCAGGGTGTCTTGTGTGTGCAGACATCAGAATCCGTCAGAGTTTTAATGACTCTGCAGTCAACACCTTTGCCCTTCTCACGTCCCGCGTACGCAAATTTCCAGTCGAGTCCTTGAAGGCCACTGATTGTCTATGCATGTTTTATTACTAACATTCATAACAAAAAAGGTCTTATCCAGCATACATGACATCCTGAAAAGTGAATCGCTCGATCCTTGAGCAAACACAGAGGCACATGACTTGAATCACACAGGAAAGTCCAAATGTATTGCCTGCACCGGTCCCTCCTCGGCATTACCAGCCTGAACCAGGGCGCCCAGCGACACCAGAAACCTTAGACCTTTGCTATTTAATATGTGAGCCCGCTGCTGCCAGACGGTCTACTGCTCTCTCAGTATGAGCAGTGGGGCCCGAACGTTTATGACACCTTGGGTCTCTGAGCCATCGTTTCTATCGGTTCTGATAGAATTGTACTTGGAGCACGCCATCATTGCCACAAAGTCGTAACGCATCTTCAATATTCCTTATGAAGTGAGTCCTTTAAGAAATACAAGTATCCCCACACCGTCCCCACAATCAGGTGATTATATTTCATTTAGCAGCCAGTGACAATGTTCGATTTACTATTTTCAACAACTGAAATCACATAATTTTGGACCACCCTTTGAGTTGGTCCAGTCGAATCCGATCGTTCGCTACAGCGTGGTTCGACCCTGTCTCAGCGTTCAATGGTTTGCAAAAGAAAGAAAAGTGCCACTTAGCTTAACTGTGATCATGGACTGGAAATATAACACGGGACCTTCCTCCTCAGCGTAAGTGGAATGAATCTGTTTGGCTCAACTCAAAGTAGGATGGCACTGTTGGGAAGACACACAACTGATTTGCAAGTCAACGCTAGCTAACTTTACCAGCCATCTATGAAGGTTATATTTGTAAAACTTTCCTTGAACCCAGAAAAGCTATTTTAAAATCTGTGTCGTCATGCAATATCCCCAACTTTGAAGTATCACATTTTTTTTAAAAAGCTGTATGGAGATTGTAATGCTTGTTTGAGGGTTTTTGTCGAAAAGGAGTTGACGCACAAAATGACATGTGGAATATTGACATTTCACTCACATGGCCAATCAGCTGTTTCTGATTTTGGCATCTTCTTGGATATTCCCTTAACATGTGAGGGCTTGTGTTCGAATCTGGACAGTGTGGAACATGACCAATACTAGCTTACGTGAATAGACAATTAAAACATTACCAATTGCAGCAAATTCCTGAAGACCTCTCCTCCTTTTTCCTCTTATTTTTTCCCCAAGCCGAAAAGTTGACTTAAAATGAATTTGACAATTGATTAGAAACACAGATAACGTAAAGTCTATGAGCCAAGCGGGGCCAGCGGAAGAAACTTTTCCATATGTTCCTTGGGCCGCAAACCCCGAAAGTAAACCCGAAAGCTTGAAACCTTTTTGCCGTACGCACCAACTCAGCAATTCTCATTGGACTGAATGGGCGGCATCTTGGGTCCGGTATCCAATTCCTGTACATCCACACTTTCAACACAGTAACCTATTACTGAAACTGGACTTCCTGAACTCTATATGTTACTCAAGTACGATACTTAATGAAACACGCCCCCACCAACGCAGGGATATTTTCGGTCTGAATTCCGACTCAAAGTGGTTCAGATTATTGGTCTGAACTTTTAGCTTGTTTTCACAATGTCTGATCATCTTGTGTTTCTTCCTCTGTTGGACTTGATTGTGCACCTCTGCAATCAATTTAGTGTGCACAATGTTCTCATATTCGATCATGACAAGTTCCTTCTTGACCTTGGAAACACTTACTAGCTTGAAAGCGCTGGAAAAAGCAAGTTAGTGCTCATGAGCTTTGACAATAGATACAGTACTATAGTCACAATTACGAAAATAAAGGCCACTTTGTAATAAATTTTAATTTTTCCTTTCACTCATAGACAAGTGCGCCTGCGTTCCAGGTCTTGGAAACGGAATGAAGTGAGACGTGATGAATGTCATGCTGTTTTCCTTTTGTTTTCACCCACTGTTCGAACAGCGTGAAGCGGACAATGTCTTTCACTACACCTGGTGAATTTGATCTCTCAGGAAGCACCTCGAGTTCATGAATGTTGATGATTTACGGCACCCGGGAGAAAAGAAACGCTAATTTGTTTAATGTCAAGACATAATTTGACGCAAGTTGCTTGATTCATATCAAACATCTGGAAGGCACTATGATTTCTTATGTGCTAGTGATAATATGGTTATTTATACACAGTGGAAAAAGATGTGTGTGTGTGTGGGTGTGGGTGTGTATGTGTGCGCGCGTGTATGTGTGTGTGTGTTTGTGTGTGTGTGTGTGTGTGTGTACGTGTGTCCGTGAGCATGTGTGTGTGTGTATGTGCGTGTGTGAGCGTACATGTGTGTACCAGTGTGTACGTGTGTGAGCATGTGTGTCTGTGAGCATGTGGGTGTGTGTACGTGTGCGTGCGTGTGTGAGCATGTGGGTGTGCGTGTACCAATGTGTGTACGTTTGTGTACGTCTGTGAGCATGTGTGTGTTTGTGCGCGAGCATGTGAGTGTGCGCATGTGTGAGCATGTGTGTGTGTGAGCATTTGTGTGTGTGTGAGCATGTGTGTCTGGCTGGTTCTGCTCCTGCTGACAGAGTAATGGATCTGTTCATTGTTGCATGTGGACTGTGTGTGATGTACGACATTCATTTGAAATTCTCTGTCTTAAATGAGGCTCTCACGTGTCTCCATGGTGGAGGAGATGGACTGAATGTGAATGCATTGTAGGAAAAAGCAAAGAGGTTTTTGTGGTCATTATTGCTGTGAAACGGTCTTGATCGTGGTCTTGTGTCCTCGATGTAAAACCCATATTTTGCACAATAAATCAAAAACTCTACTGGTCTTATGAAGTTTGATGTGATTTTGAATTGGGATTAATTTAGTATAATTAAATATAAGAAGGATACCAATGTAATCATATCTGGAAAAAGTTTAATGAAACCTTTTGTCTTACAGAAATGTATATTTATGTATTATTATACAATTATTTGTTTTTGAATTGGATGTGCAAAAACACACTAAAAAAATGAAATAATGACACATTTCCATTTAAATCCATTATGCAATTCACTTTATTGCCAAGTTGATTTTGAGTATAGTAACAAACAAAACAACAAACATGACATTTTTCACATTGGCTTTTAAATAAAAGCCTTATCGACATGATTTTATCGAGACACCATAATTAAATGAAATTATAAAAACCCACAATTGAAATGTACACGAAAAAAAAAATCATTATAAAACATTTTGACATGCAATAAATACATTCATTTCTCTAAGCAAAGTAAGATCAATATTGACAATAAAAGGCAGAAAATGCACAAAAAAAAAAAAAAAATACTGTTTGGTTAAATATTGCTTTGAATTGTTTTCATGGTATAAACTCTTGTAAAACCACAAAATGTTTCATGGCCGTTTGCTGAAATAAGATCAAGTTCCACTGAAAAATATTATTTCCATTTTAAATGAGTCATGTATGCTCTGTCATGTATATTTTTTTTTCTCCATTCATTCGCAGCTATACTGCTGTCTGCGTGGCAGTCTGTGTTACTGCTGAACTTTCTTATGAACCACAACCGGTCGGGTACAACCACCTCAAAACGTCACACTGATCTCCATTAGATCATAATCCATCATTACTACACATCGCCAAAACCAGAATAGATGTTTTTTGCATGTGTGTGTGTGTGTGTGTGTGTGTGTGTGTGTGTGTGTGTGTGTGAGGCCCCTGAGGCTCTGTAACATTTTGGCGCAGGTTTTAGTGTGTGTTGGGTGGAAGCTGTCAGTGGAATCACCTTTTCTTTAATAATGGCTTTTTCTATAAGAAGCGACAGTCCAAACGGAGCAGGGAAACCTAATTAAATCTGATCTAATCCTGACTGGAGCAGCAGTCTGCCATCCAGCTGTGTGTGTCCATGTGAGCGTGTGTGTGTGTGTGTGTGTGTGTGTGTTGTGTGAAATATATACAATTAAATCTTCTCCTTGACCAACTTTTGCTCTTCCAAATTCCTTGCTTGTGTTGTCCTTCCTCTTTGTTTGTCTTTGAATTTAAACTCCTAGAGCAGAAGTCGTACACTGTAAACAAAAAGATTCCAGCCAAAGTCCACTCGGTTTGTCTTGTGTGTGTTCAAGGTAGAGACAGAAACAGAGGTCCAAGCTAAACAGATGGAAGACGACACGGCAGCCAGAACCCCCTTTCCTTTTTAACTACAAAGAGCCCAGTGTGGGTTGTGGGCTTATTGGGTGATAATTGTTAGGTCTGGAAAAAGGATAACATCTCTGAGGGCACGCTGACATGAACATTAACATTTAAGAAGAAGAAAAAAAAACCTTGACAATGACCTGCAGCATTCAACAATGAAAAGGCACAAACTGCATTTCCTCACAAGATAAAGTGAACTCACAGAATGAGGTGTGGGGGGGGGGGCGGGGGGTGGATAGGTGAAGAGACTTAGAAAGCAGCTTTTCCTGCTGATTTACTGAAGGTTGTGAAGCACGGGCTATTTTTCTCTTCGTTTCTGCCTCTTTTTCCTCACAACTCGGCTCCCTTACTTGTTCTCTCCATCTCAGTGCATGACTTGGCCGGTGCAGCCGAGGCCCGGCTCAATTGTGCAATTTCATAGATGTTTACTTTACTGGCATCTTTCTGAGCATATTTTCCCCCCGAACATTTCCCCTCACATTATTCTGCATTTCCTCTACAACGATATGTTGCCTTTAATCTCCCTTTGCAAGCCTTTTCTTGGCTTGAGGATCAGAATACAATAATGATGTCAGACCTTCTTTTTTTTTTTTTATTTGGCCCGTCAACTCCTGTATTTTAACACATGCCACAAAGTTCGTTTTGGAAATTGATCAGGGCTTAAAGAAAGAGAAAGTAGCTCCTCACATAAACATTTAGACAACTGTCTTTTTCAGCATGAAAAACAGCTGGAAGTGAGTAGATCACGGGAGAGGAGGGAGGCGGCGGGCGCCGCGGGTCAGCGGTTTGCGCCGAGCGTCAAAGAGAGAAGGGACAGAGAGAGGAGGTGAGGAGGGAAGTGGCGCTTCGAGGTAACGAGGGCGACCGGGCTCTGCACAAGGAGGAAGAGGAGGAAGGCAACAGAGAGCAAAGTGCCAGAGGAAAGGCAATTGTGGGACTTCCAGGGGATCATGAGAGCCATAAAAAAAAAAATCACAATACAATGATTTTTCCAGAAAAGTGCAGTTTGGGGAAATAAATTGAAAGCAGCTGCGTGTAATAAAGACTCTTGAAAGTGTCAAGTCTCTCTCTCTTGTACTTCAGCCTGTGGGAACCGCGTCCAGACATGTAGATGGACAGGTGCACCATGTGGACACATCACGACATCTACACACAGGCACACATGCTTACGCACAAGCTATTGCAGAATCGTCAACGCGTCTTGTATTGAAGGCACGATTGTATTGGTTGACGTGAGAGTCAGTCAGTTGGTTTCGACACCAAAGTAAGGCTTGATTATTAATATCATTTGGCTCTAGCTTGCATTTAAAATGAGTATGTACACTGGACAACGGTGGCATTTCTGCGCCGTGCTCTCAAGCCGCATTAGTCACACAGAGAACGCCTTTCACAGTAAGGAGAAGTCAAAGTTGGTCAGGAGCGGAGCTCGACAATGCAACCCGTGGAAAATACAAAGATCGTCGCTGAGTTTTTTGCTTTCAGCATCTGCGACGTCTGCTAAATGCTTCAGTCCTTTTGGCACACGTCGTGAAATACAATAAATGTCAAACAACTATGATTGCAGATCGGGACTATACAGCCTGTCAGAGTCACACAGTGACCTCGGCCCGCTGCCGCTGGTAGAAAGCTTAAAGGCATACTTTGAATGTTCCAACATTGAACCTAAACCCTTTTTTGGTCTACACGGGGCCATTGGAAGTCATCCAGGTTTGTATTTATATTTTGTTAGTGTTATAAAAGATACGGGCAACGTGAGAGAGAAATGAGGTGGCCTACAGAATAAAGTGTTGGTGGTTTGTCTTGATGCAGGTCATTTTTAATCCATCAATTAATGTAACTGATAAATAGTTTGAAATGCCTAATTCTATTACTTTTAAAACATCTTCATCTAAACCGCTTTGGTGGCAATGAGAGGTTTTCTGGGTTGTGTCAAATAAATAACATCAAATAAAGGCATATGGCATTAAAGCCCAAAGGGCGAGTGGCAACACCAGTGAATTGAAACAAGCCTTTTGTAATTTTAAGAATTTAATAAACTACAAAGCAACACAAATTCTGCCCATTTTTTACATTTTTATTTAGATTATAGTTCCTAGGCCCACCCCCCAATATTGATTAACCCTGCTCCAATTAAAAATATATATTTACCGACATGAATATAGAAAAAAATATTTTTAAGAATTCATGTGACCAAAAAGACGTCGAACCAGTTTATCCTCAACATCCTCAAGTTGTAGCTAAACGCCTGCTTCTGCCGCGCGGCCCTTGAAAGCCGCTGATGTCGTATCAGCGTGACACTGTGCAGAGTCTATTCCCAAAGAGAACAGAGGGGAAGGAAAAGAGAAGATACAGTCTACTTGTTTTCTGAATGGAGGGTTTTCAGAAGTTCGAACAAGCTTTCATACTGAGACAATGGCTCGGATCCACCCTGCTGCGCGCTCCCTGCTCCTCTCCCTCCCCATTCTCCGTCTCTCTATCTGCCTCTGAGCAGAAACACACGGCACATCCTGCTCAACACAACACACCAGCCAAAAGTTCACTTCCTGCTCCTCAGCTCTTCTCCTTCACACCGACCCTATTCCCAGGACGGGCATTAACAGCCCTCCGTACGCTGGACCACCATCGGGACATACAAACAGACAAGCAAACGCTTCCCCGCTCTATAGACACACAACCCTCGCCCTCCGTCTGGCATACGCATTAATGCAATTAAGCACATTTCAAACCGCGCACATCCTACAGAAACGTTCTGCCATTATCTTGTTCTTCCCTCCTGCACAGATTTGGTGTGACAGTGGAAAACCCTTTTGTGTTGTTTTAATGGTGTAAGGCATGGAAAAGGAGGAGAGTGACTTTCATTCAAACGACAGAACGAGAAGGAGCGAGGAGGACTGAAATTCCCACGACTGACACTTCCTTCTCCTGCAACATTTTTAGCACGTATGCACAAGCTTGTGGACAACAATCTCCGACTGTTTCATTGAAGCTATATCCTTTCTTTTTATTTGTCAAAGAGCTCAACAAAAACATGCTCAAAACTCAAAGCATCATCCAAAACAAGCTCTGTGTGTGTGTGTGTGTGTGTGTGTGTGTGTGTGTGTGTGTGTGTGTGTGTGTGTGTGTGTGTGTGTGTCTGTTTAGGGAGCTACTGGAAATACATAATGTCTTTTGGAGACATTTCAAAGCACAACACCTGTCCCCTTGTATGTGTGGTTGAAACCAAACATTGATGCTCATTAAAGGACGGTTTAGAAATGTACAAACAGACAGTTAAGATACTACCAAGATGACTTTGCCTTATGTTGTAACAATGGAATTGGTCAGACCGGCACAAGCCTCTTTGAGGACAAACACAATAGAAAATGTATACCGCATAGTAAAAATAAAAACAAACAAAAATGTTAATATCACATGTTATCTCTCCACCATAAAAACTGTAACAATAAATGTATAAACACAGAAATAACCACAGGTTTAACACAGGACAACTGCCCTGTTAATATGAAAATTAAAAAAAAAACTGTGTGTGCATGTGTGTCTGTGTAAGTGTGTGTGTTGATAATTCGAAGGTTTAGTAAAGCTTAGCGTCCCCATGCTGGGTTCAGTCCTGAGGTAAGCACCAGTTTCACGTGCGCTGCTTTCAGTTCAAATCAAAATAAAGAAAAGTAAGTGACAGAATACAACATGTTTGATATGATCATATGCTACAGAAAAGAGAAGCCCTTAAATTATTGTTCTTTTTTTTTTTTTTTTTTTTTTTAAGCCTTTAAGATTCACCACATCTATTACAGTGTATTTATGGCTTTAGTCTTCACATTCACCCACTGAGGTTGGCATTGGCACTATAGTGGTCAGACATTGTTTATCTGAATCAAGGACCAGTAGATGTGGAAAAAAAGAAAGAAAAGAAAAGGCCAGTATGTTCTTTGGAATAAACATTTTAAAGACGACAATTGTGCCGTCAACCCGCAACCTTTAAGTGCTCTTTTGTTTTCTAGCTGGAGGAACTGCTGGTCAGCCAACACAGAAATATTTCATTCTTTGTTTCCGTGCTTGATACCAGCGGAGAGGGAAGGGAGGCCAGTCCTGGAGACATTTGCTCGGCTCGGATATTCTGTTAATAAGTGGATCAGAGGGGTAAGATGGCAGGCATGAAATGGGACATCGCGCCGGCGAGCAGTGGGGATTGTCCAGGAGAAAGTGGAATTTCACAGGGATTACTGAGGCACAGCAGCTGGGATGTGCTACTCACCCACTGGCTTCCAAGAAAGACCCACAAACCCCTTCTTATGTTCATATCACTGACAGATTAGCAGCTCGCTACGTGTGAGTCTGTGTGTGTTTGTGTGTGTGTGGAGGGTTGGGGGTTGTCTATAAGTGTGTTGACTGCAGTGGAGCTCATTTCAGGCTAAGGCACTCACGTTGGCCTGTCAACAGTAGCAGGGGTCCCAGACAACAGACTACAGGGGAGGGAGGTCAAATGAGAGGTCGGACAGCGGAGAGGCATCCGGCTACTGCTGATACACGATGAATCATTGTGCTGCTGTGAATAGAGTAATTGCTCCGCGTAGAAACTGTCAAGTTTCTGTGCAATTAATTCTGTCCGAGCCTTTCTGATCAGCTGCATCGGTAATTGCAAATATTACACAATGTCAGGGGCAACACCCAAGCTTCGTCTACACACCATGAGATGAAGCTACACTAATCATGAACATGGATTAGTGTGTCATGAGTTGAGTATGTGCGGTCATGTCCCAGTTATGAGATCACAGGGCTAGGCTTACTGCATCTCAATAACAACTGAAAGCTAAGGGATGCTCATCAAAATGCAAAGGAAGTTTGAGCTCAAGATGGGTGACATGCTAACACGAGTGAAAGGCTGGTTGAGCTACTATTGCTGTCACATAGTCGGAGCCCTTATCCGTACAAAATATGCGGGGGAGTGAGTTACTTTTCAAAATGTGGAGAAACAAAACAGAGACTTTACCGAGATGCTGAAGCATTTGCTCTTATTGTTTAGTCATTTCCTTGCAACTTGTCATCATCATGAACATGATTTTGGAGTAGCTGGAGAGTAAGATACATTGATTGTCCAGTACCCTCAAAACAGAAAAAAAGAAAGAATATACATCCACCCATAACTTTAAAGTCCAGCAGAGTCGGCTTATTCATTTGGTAAAAGTTCCACTCGGGTCTGGACCGAAACCCTGAATCTTGTCCTTGTGTGCTCTTAAATGTTTTGGTACAAAGATGATACTTAATTTTACACAGGTTTAGGGTCAGATTGCAACATTTCATCGCAACAGTTTCTCTTTGGACTTCACCATAGTACAAAAATAAATAAAACAATTTCATTTTGGTTTTCAATTTGTCACTTTGGCTCAATGGCTGTAATTTTTCAATGTTTGCTTGCATATACTGTACATAAATACTGTACTTGATTGAGTGGGTGTCTTTTGGGGACGGAATAGCACAGAGCTCCTTTGTGAAGGAGGACTTTAAGAAACATTAGATGCACAGAAAAGGCACTTACAGTCTACACATGCTGGTGTGCATGAACAGACCAATTCCTCTTGGCCTGAGTCTGAGGTGCAGTGGAGATATCGAGTTGAGGTGAATGGCTTTAGAATACTGCAAGTTATGTGTGCACACACAGACCTATTGGTGAATGCCATTTATACAGGTCTTGTGGTCCTAGCTGGGTGAGTAGCGGTCAATGATGCGGGCGTCGGAGAGGGCCTGTTGGGGAGGGGGGAGGGATTGCCCCAGGATGTCCATCTTGTCGTGGGAGATACCCAGGTGCTCTGCGGCCAGTTTGGACAGTGGGTAGAGGCTTTCCATGACCTTTGCATCAGCGACCAGTTGCTGCTGGGCTTGGATGAGAAGCTCGTTGGCCTTCTCCTGCTTCAGCCCCAGATGCTCTGCTGCATATTTGCTAAGCGGATAGATGCCCTCGGCAAAGTCCAGCTTCAGCTTCCCCTCTGTGGTCAGGCCCCCTGCACTCCCACTGCTGCTGTGCATCTTCATGTGGCTGATGAGGTTGCGCTGCTGCGCGAACTTTCCCCCGCACACCTGACATTCATAGGGCTTCTCCCCGGAGTGGATGCGCATGTGCTCGGTAAGGCGATACTGGCGGGTGAAGCGCATGCCGCAAGAGTCGCAGGCGAAAGGTTTAAGGCCCAGGTGGCTGCGCATGTGGCGGGTCATGGTGCCCCGCTGCGTGAACTTCTTGCCACAGATGCTGCAGGGGTAAGGCCGGGTCAGCCAGTGGGTCTTCTCGTGCTGCCGCAAAGTGGCTGGGTCTTTGTAGGACTTCTCGCACGAGGAACAGCGGTAGGGTCGGATCATCTCCCCGATGCCCCCTGAACCCAGCCCCTGGCCGGACTTAGTCTCCAGGTGGGACAGACTGTTCAAACTGTTGCTGCTGTTCAGGCTCCCATAACCGTTTGTATTGCTGCTTATGTTTTTGGTGCTGCTGTTATTGCCGTTTCCCATCTCCCCACCAGAGTTGCCGTACAGCTCCTCTTCCGTGTGCGTCTCCACGTGTGCGTTGAGCTGCTCTGAGCTCGGGAAGCCTTTGTCACAGGGGATGCAGACATAGAGATTGTCCCCGAAGCTCTCTGGCTCATACGGCATGTGGAACCTCCCCATTGGTCCAGAAGGGGACGGCCGGCCTTCACTGCTGCCTGTCTCCTCCGTGCCTGACCCGCTCTTGTCGTCTGCTCCTTCACTCTCCTCCCCGGCCTTGTGGTGGTTATGATGCTGGTCTCCATTTTCACCCCCGTCCTCCTCATCCTCATCCTCGTCTTCATCTTCAGCTGTGTATGACAGTGGCTCATGTTTCACCCAGCGGTAGATGTTGCCCATGTCTCTGCCCGCCTCTCCAGCTTCCGTTGGGGTGTCAGGCCTGGGGGGGCACGGGTAGCGATCTCTGGCCTGGGAGCCTGAGCGGTGCAGGTGGGGGAGGTGTGGGCCAAGAGGCTGGTTGAGATGGGAGAAATGGGGAGGAGTGAGGGAGCTCGCCTGGTCGGTCGACTCCATTTTCTCCGAGGGGAAGGCCCTTCCATTCGTCCCCTGCATGGGACTGGCGCGGCCGCTCAGAGTCCCGTCCCGCTCCTCATCATTGTGAGTGTTTGCCAGATGGGATCGAGAGGGTGTGTGCTGCAACTGGGAGTTGGGGCTTTTCTTGGAGAGATCGAGGCCGTAGTTGGGGGAGCAGTTCCTCTCAGCGTGGGCCGAGCGCCCGAGCTGGGCTGGCAGAGCCGACTGCAGGGACGGGAACACCTGAGAGCCCTGGAGGGAGGTTGGAGCATACAGCTCCCCAGCATGAATGGCAAGTCGATGGGGAACTAGCTCCTCTAGTGGTGATGCCCGGGTTACATGGCTGTTCATAATTCCTCCTGGAGGGCAGGATTGAATGACAGGAGTGGAAATCCTATACCTGCCACCACTCCCCAAACCCATGCTATTGGGCCCCATCTTTGGGTAGGGCAGAAATGCAGGGCCTGGGCGGGGAGGGTACTTGCAATTTCTTTTTACCTTCTTTTTGCACAAAGCCACTAAGTCAAGCAGCTGAAGATAACTGGCAGCCGCCAAGACAGCGCTTAGATTGGGTTCAGTGGGAGAAGTGGGATCTCCCTCACTAAGGCGGCCTGTGTAGATGTAGTCCAGAATGACCCTAAAGACCCCTGGACTCACCATCTCGTGGTCAAGGTTGATGAGATTGTCATGGACCACCAAAGATTTCAAGTAGAGGCTGCTGGCAGCCAGTATGTTCTTGTGAGCTCTGAAGAGGGCGTTCTGCACCACAATGATAACATCACACAGGAAGCCTTTGGTTCGTTGGCTGTTGAGCTGCAGGAGGAGATCCCTAGCATGACTTGGAACTTCCATGGCACCCAGCATCGTCTTCAGTCCGCCACCTGCAACAACAGATATCTGTAAAACGTCATGCGCCAGTAAGCCTTTCAAAACACAAAAGCACAATGAATGTGTCATATATGCACCACGAAAATGATTATTGATGCATTCTATGAAATCTATGATTTATGCATCAGACTATATGAGGATATATCTGAGAGGTTTTAATGCCAAAAAGTTGTATTGCCTTCGTAAGAGTAAAATACATTTGCAGAAGTGTGGAAACACAAGTATGCACATGCATATCTATGAGGATTAATACAGATGAATTAATTAATGACAGATTTCCTCCTGAAACGCGACACATTACTTAATTAAATTGAATTTTTATGCAAATTCTAGGCAGCAGAGTTTAAATGATCATGTTTAATTAAACGATTCCACTCAATGAAACATGGACAGAAGCCGAACTTATGTTTGAAGGTGCACATGGATGCCACTTAGTAGAAGGGAACGTATGCTAAAGGTGAGCTGTTGCAATGCTTTCCACATTATCAGAACTTCAAGTCTACGCATTCACTTCCTCTGCAGTGAGCAAGAAGAAAAGAAAGACCAGAATTCAAAGAATGTCAGGTCTATATTTTGTAACTGCTGGCTTCCTAATGAAGTATTACAGACGTAGTGTGCAGGGTTTTAAACACAGCACAGCATGAATGTTTCACAAGTACAATAAACAGCAGGTATAAAAGCTGCAGGGACGCACTCATCCACAAAAGATGGATCTTTCAGCTCTCCTTTCTGCCCAGTCGGTCATATGAAGATCACCTAATGCACGCTATGTAAATCACCATTACACGGTTCAATATTTTAAATTAAGATGAGCTCCGGGAATGCAATGCACACACACACACACACATACTTAGATCCCTCCTGCCCCCACACACGCACACACGCACACACACACACACACACACACACACACACACACACACACACACACACACACACACTAATTGTTCCATCAAGCCTAAAATAAACTATATCAGCTGCATGCATGAAACACCGTGTATTGTTCAACCAGTGGCATCTGAGGATAGTTTACATATCAGATTAAACGTCTCGAGCCGTCCCTGAGGGTTTAGTCTCACTGATGGGAAACAAGCGACTAAATAAATATCATGTCATCCGTCTGATTATGGGGTTCCTGACTCCAGCTCATTCACTTCTTGTTTATTTCATTCAGTGTACACGCTCAGCACAAGTTGAGGGAAGTTTGAAATTGGGTAAAATACACCCAGACAAATTAGTTACGAAGGAATTCTGGAGAGTCCTGGAAAAAAAACTAATATGACTATTATCTTGTATCACAATAAATACAAAATGTTTACTCCAAAACCTCAAGGTCACTCGTAAACACAATTGTTGCTGCGTATTTTTGTAAATGCATGTTCAGCATCCGGCGTATAACATCAGAAGGAAACACTGATTTCATCACTGATGAAATGGAAAATGAAAAGTCAGAACCATCATGATGTGCTGCTCGTGATCGTCTGAAGAACAGTCATCACTATGAAAGAAAAAATATATATTTTTATGAAAAGTATTATTTTTTTAATCTGGTCTGTCATCATATCTATACTTAAGACTTGTATGCTTTTCATTATTCATTATTTGATCATGAATTTAATTAAAGCTCTGAATAAAAAGGTGTGTAAAACAGATTTAAACAGCTTTACTCTCCATCATGTCCCCAGTTGTCATCTAAAGTTTTTCCACTTCTGGCTTTCGTCTGGCTTTGATTACTCAACGGTCATATTTTACTATAAATTTCATCGTCGGTCAGATCAAACTTGTTTAGAAATGAGAGCGATATGAGGAATAGACCAAGTACTTTCCACAACGTGCTGAACTTTTGCAGTCTACACTGCATTAAGGGGTGTTTAGCTTACTGTTACTGTGACTGGTTACCGCGCGGAGCGTGGTGACACGTTGTGTACTCACACACACACACACACACACACACACACACACACACAATCAAGGAACATTCTGGTCTGTATGCGGTCTACAGCGCCGTATTATCTGAAATTGCATCACAGAGCATAACGGAAAGTTACGTCTTATTTATATCCTGATTTATGATATGAGATTTATTTAATTTTTTTTAACAAAGATTTAAAATCCACATTGGATATATCCATGTAGGCTTTGTAAAATATTGTGTGACGGGGGGAAAAAAAACTCATGCACAAAGCAACATTTCTGTGCACTTGCAATGTGCTGTGTGTCCAATAAATGAGTGTCGTTAACGTCTTGTGGTGACAACCGTCCAGGTAGCTGTGGGGTTTCCCATCAAGACGAGAAGACTCTCTCTTTTTCTCGTTGTGATCAGCATCAGTCTTTTGAGAACTTCAAATATCTGATCATATCTGCTCACTGTTTGACGTACTGACAAAAAGTGGGAGATCACAGTAAAACGTGTTTAATGAAACTCTTGAACTGGAGGGCATGCATCAGCACATGGCCTCCTGATAGGAAGCCATCTCGCGGTGACTTTTAGTCAGAGAACACATCATAGAGCGAGACAAAGCCTTCACTTTGCATGTATGGCTGTTTCCATCTGATAGCATTCCCTTTAATGACCCGTCAACATGCTGGAAACTTAGATGATGGAGACCTAGTTTGCATGGATGGCATTCAGTTATATTTGCATTATAGATTAATATCCATTGCCCCCTGTGTTTTCTCTGTTTTGTCACATTTGTGGTTTGGGGTGAAGCGGGAGACTAAACTACCTCTACGTGCAGCCTCAGTCACATAAACACTGCAGACATCTGCTTAAAACATTGTGTTGACGTTTTGTTTTCTTTCAATTCAATTTGCTGCCCATGCTAATGCCTGCTTGTTTATTTTAGAGCTCATTTGACCATGTTCGATGTATGAAGCAACACAGCAGTGCAAAAAAATAGCAGGAGTACATTTTACTGTCGTTGTATAAGCAACACTTTGTTGTAACTCACGAGAGGCAAACACACGCATATAAATCACATTTCAGTGAGGAAAAACCGCATCCGCACGCGCAGCTCGAGCAGCAACAGCACCCAAGACGTCGAGTTTTCGTCTGGTCATCAAACGCACCACGGAGCAGAAGAGTCGGTTTCCGGTGCTATTGCTGTAATCGCGCATCTAGAAAGCGTCACACATTTATAAAATATTTTTCGGAAGTCCGACAGAGTGTTAATCTGCATAGGAACCGCGTCAACCGTTTATTTTTCAGAGCTTATCAAATGGATGTGATAGCTGCAGCAGATTATTTAATCTTATTGAACGTTACTTGCATGGATTATTTTTAATAACTCCTCCTGATCGATAGACATATAGAATTAATTTTTAAATGGCATTAAATTGAAGCTGTGAAAGTTGTATTTGCCTGTGTGACGTTTTGGAGTTCATTGCCTCACAACTTTTGGGTTCTCCACGTCCCGTTTTGCTGACTTTGTGTCGCGCGCCTCCTCTCAGCGTCTCTCGTCGGGTTGACTCGTTACTCTTTTCATATTGTGCATTAACCCGAAACATGAGTGACTTCATCTCTGCGAATTTCACCTTATCTCCGCCTAAAGAGCCTTAAATCTCCTCCAGAGACAGAACCTGTGTTCAGCTCATCGCGAGTCACACAGCTGTTTCTTCTTCATGCTGTCACTCCACTTTCTACACGTATAGAAAATACTGGCTTTTATACAGGAAACCAGAAATTCATCAATTTAAATATTCCACCCAAAATATGTAGACAACATTTCCTGGTGTGTCTGTGTTGTAGTGGCATTATTACACAGCGTTTATTATAACACAGCCTGTTTTATATTGTCTAATAGAGACGTGATCGTGGTTTTGCTTCCTTCTTTAATGAATTATTGAAGAAGTTGAAGTTCTGTTTAACAGAGGTTGATGTTCCCTTCAACTTTTACATTCGAGTTTAAAAAAAACATTTAAAATGAATCTTAACGGTTTTTTTTTTAATTATTTGGTACAAACATTCGCAGCTCCGTGAAGCATTTTGTACTCTCCATTCCTCATTAAATTTGACTGATGCAGAATGATTTTACTAATTAATTGAGGGTTTTATGTAGAATATTTATTCGGAAAAAAAATACATATTTTCAACCGACTGCAATTAAATGCGTCATGGGGGAGGAAAGAATAAGCGTAACTTCTCGCAGTTAATAAAATTATACTGCAATAAACACGATGGTTAAAACGCGACATGATACCAAATACAAATATGTCAACGACTCATAAATAACAACAACATATTTCCTCTCTGGCACCATGCACTGCACAGTTTAACGGATAAAACCCCAACATGTCTGGTTTGGCCTGCGCGTGCACAGCATATCAGCTCTTACCTGCATGCCCGAAGTCTTCTGCCATCCGATCTAAGTCTCCCTTAATGATCATCTCCGCAGTCTAGGAGTCATATCTGACGTTTCAGCTTTGAACTGCCAGCCTCCAAAAAACCAATGCCAGTTTTCCGAGCGTGTCTGCCAGCTCTTTTTTTTATGATTATTAATTGATATGAATTTCTTGTCGCTCCTTAGGTCCGTCCTCCCACCCACTTTCCTCCCTCTTCCTCTCTCTTTCTCTCTCTCTGTCTCTGCCCCTCCTCTCTCCTCTTTCTCATCCCCTCCTATAAAAAAAAAAAATACGTGCTTAGACCAGCATCAGTTTCCTCTTATATTTTTTTTTCGAGTAATTTCCTTAGCTATTTTTGAGTCAGAGCAATAACGCGCACCGGGATGATAATGGAGCCTCTATGCGCCTTAAGTGTTTTAGCGCCCCGTGTGATGTCAGTCTATAATAAAACTTAAAGGTAAAATCGAGGGCAGGAACTTCAAGTGACCCCGACTTGAACTTCTCAACACATCGTCTTAAAGAGACAGGCAGCCATTGTATACGCACGTATGTTGCATATTTATGATCAGGCAGCCCACTTAAACGTTCAAGTGAACTTTGATGATGAATAGAAGTTACATCAAGAGTCGATCAAGCTTTTCATGTCAAAGATGAGGAATTAGAGTCCATCGCCGTCATATGTAATATCTTTCTGTCCCTGAGGCCACAATACAATCCAATTTAATCACTCTTCCTTCTGCTTTAATGTGTAATTTAGAAAACCTATCCACAATTATTAATTCATTGTGCAATTTTTTAATTAAGTCAAATGAATACAACTGTTAAAAGAAGGTGTGTCTCACCTGCAGATCTCCCCCGAGAATATTTCAAGGCCCCCCTATGGCTTCACCTAAGGAGCACTTTGGGAATGTATCCCCCGTTTTCACCGCGAGGGTTTGGACTCAAAACAATCTTATGATAAGCAATTAAACAGCCCACACTGTTTAATACTAGTATTATGATATTTGCATCGCGTTCTCTTTCTTTAAGCCTGCATTACATGCTGCAAATCTTCTATATTTATATATCATTTCAAATGTGTCATATACAACATGAATAGAAAGCCGTTTTGACTGGAGATGGGATGAGCGCGAGGCCGGACGCGCTCATCTGATCCAGATGCGCTGACGCTGTCACGTCACGGAGGCTTCATCAGGACCATCGGCTCAAAACGACAACACACACACAGTGCTTTTAAACTTGAATAAACTCATCAGAGTAGTCCACAAAAATATATAAAAGAGGCTACTCAATGTGTCACAATGTCACTCACACGAAGCCATCCCTGCCTCCGTGGCTCTCACGTCTTACCTCGGACTCATGTCTGGTGCTCTGGCCGAATGTCTGCGCTCCTTTTCGGCATTCCCTCATTAGGACCTCCGCCGTTTCCGCCGAGTCCAACTCTCTCTCTCTCTCTCTCTCTCTCTCTCTCTCTCTCTCTCTCTCTCTCTCTCTCGATCTCTCGCTCTCTCTCTCTCTCTCTCTCTCTCTCGAAAGCTCTCTTCCGCCTAATTTAACAAGCCCCTCTGTCTCCCGGTTTCACCCCTCTTTTCACTCTCTTCCGTACACTGCTATCTCACGTGTTAACAAGACAATCTGACACTTCAGACGATCCGGGGTCCGGCCGGACCAAAACCTGCCGGAGGAGCGCAGCGCGCACAGCGACACCTACTGGAGGAACATGGCGGGAGCGAGTCACATTTGTCTCATCACGGAGAACGAGCTGTGTGTGTGTGCGTGTGCGTGTGCGTGTGTGTGTGTGTGTGTGTGTGTGTGTGTGTGTGTGTGTGTGTGTGTGTGTGTGTGTTACGCTATTTTGGGAGCACCGTATGAAAAACACACTGTACATTAAGGCTGCATTGCTTTATTATTGTAATAATATATTATTGTATGATGCATTTACATGTCCCCTGTGTGTTTCAGATTGCGTTTAGCTGAGGTGGGATATACTTTATACACCCTGCGTGGTAATTACATCCTATCATATAGGCTGATTATATGTATGTGTGTAAAAAAAAAAAAAAAAAGTAATTTGAATTCAACCAAACAGTTCACCAAAAGCTGTTGGACAGATGTAAGTAAAGTATAATATTTTGGCATAAAGCAGATTGGAGCAGCATAACATGTTTTAGAAAATGACAACTACCTCAATAAATTAAAGTCTAACAAAGTTGTAGCTTAAAAAAAGGACTGTCTTTTAATAAATTGCACTTCAACCTTTCATGCAAAAGAAAAGATGCCATATGTGCGACAGTTTGTGTGTTTGTTTTTGGTTATAAACATCACTTAAGGCTGTATTGTTTCAATTTATAATGCTGAGTCTGTATATTGCTACAAAGACTTAAGTGTCTTCAGAAAAGTATATTTCATTGATCCCCCTCACCCCCCCACACACTGTGGAAGAAGTCATTAGCTTTCTATAAACATTAATTCTAATACATATTTAATCTGCTGTATTTGGACGGATTGTGTCAGATAGGCCTGTCTGTTATTATCCCTTCATGTCTGTTCAGAGCCATCCTGCGGTGTTTGAAAGACGGCAGATTGAAATTGATGAAACTACTTATTTCCCCATCGCTTAGGTCATTAACAGACAGCCAATGCGCTCCAGTGGAAACACCAACCGGCCTATTTATGTTTGTTTTGATCGCAACAGCAGCTGACAATCTCCTAAAGCATGTCGGGTCTCTTCCTCTAGAAATTATCCAAATTCAAGGTGCTAGTGTTTTACTGAAATGATCCAAGCTACCCTCGGAGCCCATTAGAGTGGAGGAAGGTATTGTCTCTCACTTCCATGTTCCCTTGATGAACTGCTGATAACCTCCCAGACAGAGGTGAGCAGCGCTGTGCGGGAGAATGGACACGTTCTATCAAGGATGTGACCGTGTGCTTCGATTCATGGTCCGAAATAGTTGCTTCCCTTCAGGGAACACATAGTGAAATCATTATGCTGCGTGTCAAGTTATGTCTAAACATAAGTTGATGTATTTCTCTTTGAATTACCACACCTTTAAACACGTTATGATTACGACTGATGTTGTTCATCACCTCTGGCTGGCCCCCGCCATATCGCATTTTTTATGCTACTTGTATTTATACGGTTATTATATTTGATGTTAATAATTGCATTCAAGATATATGATGGATTACACAAATTCAGACTTGAAGTTTGCCTTGAAAGTTTGCATTTTATGAAGATGATAGCTCACCGTGAAATAAAGATCCCCAAATCTGTGAAATCTGTGAGTTTTTTTGGTTTAATTGGCATTATGTGTCACCAATAACATCATGATAACAAGGGGAAAAAAATATTAAATGCGGCAACATGCCTTTACTCACGTTTTACTCAAGTCAAACGATGTCACGTGGCTTTCTAACTTCATAGGGGTCAAGGGTCAACACCTAGACTGTGAGTAGTTTAGAAAAGCATCACGACCAATAAATAACCACCTTTCAGGCCACACGTTGCTGGGACTTTCACAACAACACAAAGAATGGGTTACTGCCACGAACGGTGGCTCTCGAGGACCAAACATATTGACGTGGTATTTGAAGCAAAACCGGCACAGAGCCCGGATACGTATGTATGGGTTAATAGTTTTTAAATGTCAACGGTGGCATTTTATGGTTATGTTACTTTATCTGCGAGGATGAAAGAGGGTTCTTTTTAAAACATGATACGATACAAACTGATCGTCAGTTTCTTTGTGTTTCTCCGGCTACAGCCAATGTCTTCCCAGACTAACTTTATCTCACGGATCAACCAGCCGGTCCCGAGGCCTGCGCTGGACATTAAGTTAGCCTGTCAAAACACAATTTAACATGCCGTAATCTGGAGCGCCGCAAACCTGAAATGCTGAACTTTTAATGAACTGAAAAAAAAAGCCTCCAAATTACTGGTTGTAAGCAATGATTCAATTAAAGCTGCAAGAGCTGCACTCCACACAAAGCCCAGGGAGCCCATCCCAGAGACATGTCTATACTTCCCCAAAGACTCAGTGAGGAACCAGAGGAACCAGAGGAACCAGATAAGGGTGGCTGGACAGCCAAATCCCTTAACAGTCTGCTGTCACCCTCTAAATCACACACCTTTCCCACCATTTCTCCAAGTGTGACTGTTGCAGATTTTTACATGTGATATATGTCTAGCAGAGGCTTTGTGGGTCGGATATGGAAACACAATGAGGCGGTGAATATTCTAAATGACTGGAGCCAACTTTTTTCCAACATCTGTGTGCAGATATGCTGCAGGGTCACCACCATGCCTCCGAGGCCACAAGCACCTCTTTTCAATTTAGATTTGGAGTGACGAGTATTGCAATCACCTTAGTATTGCTGCGTTTCTGTCTGCCAGGAGAGCGCGAGACTGGACAATAGACAGGACAGTAATCTTAGCACCTCAAAACAGACCCGCAGGGTGTAATGTCCCACACTTTCCTAAACTCCTCACAATAGGCCTTTTACTCTCCCTCCTTTCTTTCGTTCTCATCCATCATCCCTCTCTCCTTTCTTTGCGTCTTCCCTTCTGGTGGATAGGGCCACACATATCTCCAGATGCTCGCTGTGACCGCCACACCATACGGGACGCACACCCCTCCAGCGTCAGATTCCCATCACCACCAAAAGTTGAACTGTAGGCTCAACAATGACACACAGACCTCTCTTCGTTCATTGTAATGAGCAGTTTTGCGACAGCAGGCGTGCAAGGCATGTCATGTGAATGTGCAGAGCTGTTCGGCCGCCGTTCTGGTTCCCCCATCCGCTGGTGATGGACGTTTATCGTGCCATGATTAGAGCCAGATAAGAATGACTTGTTTTTTTTTTCTTCTTGTTTTTTTTTCCAAAGGCCATTATGTATGAAGGCAAAATAGATTCTGGTTTTGAAAACACTCATGCTGAAGTTGGGCAACATGTTTAATTTAGATGCTATCCAATGCAATAAATTGTCATAGGCTGATATCATCACATTTTTTGGGGCTCATAAGGCGAACTGGAGTAAAGTTACTGGCCACCTGGTGAATGTAAGTCCAATATTCACTTTCCTCCCGACTGCGGTTTGATCTTCATCACCTCCTGAGGGAAATATCTGGCTCATCAGCCGCTAAATGCTCCACTATGTTCACAAGCTAGTCGCCAACTTTGTCTGTGGACTGTTTGGTGCTGAGCAGGGAGTCTGTAGTTAGTTCACATGTCCAAAAAAGCGATGCTGGTGAGAGCAAAACATTGAGTTGAAAGATGCTAAAAAACAATTTGTAAAGCGGCAGAGCCAGGTGCTAACTCTCATGGTGGTTTATCCATTGGTGATATGGAAATGTTGCATGAAGCCGCTTCAAGTTTTTGGCAACTGATTGCAGCTCAAATATCTGCAATAACATGAAATGAGACAACATTTCACTCTCCAGCAAGTAGAACAGTGTATTGATGTTTAATCAGAGAAGGTCAAGCAATGCACACACGTCAGCCGTATTTACCAGCATGGCCTTGTTAGCTTAGTCCTGCTTCCCCTTGCGCTACGGCGTGGCCATGTGACTGTTTCAACGTGTACAGGCCAGTCCAGCGGGCGTCTGTGCAGCACATGGCTGTCCAAAGCACGGTCTCTGCTCCCTGGTCTCTCGTCATTAGCCTCACACGGAGCAGCCATTCCCCTCTCGCCCCCTCGCCTCCCTCTCTACCGTCCACTTGCAGTGCACACGAAGGGAAGAGCGAAAGCTTTTGTTTTCTGTGTCCGACCTGCGGCCCGTTCCAGCCCTCCTCCTTTTCTCTCCCTTTTTCTCTCCTTCTCCTCTCCACTGACTAAATCTCTTTTCCGGCTTGATCCTGCTGAAAACCATATGGTGTGTGACATCATCAGGGCAGGAAGCAGGGAGAGGGGAATGGTAGAGCAGAGGAGAGATTGGCTTGCCAGGTCTCTGTGCAGTGATGTCAGCAGAAAAGCACTCTGGGAGGCCCGTTGGGGGGGTGAGAGCAGAGCAGGTTGGAAATTTGTTGGGGGTTTTTTTTTAGATCTCATTCCCACCTGGATAATGAGGGGCTAAAGGTGGACAAGTGGCGAGGCAGCATTCACCTTGAAGCGAAGCTTGACGTAATTTGGGATATGTCAAGTCATGAACTTTCCCTATTGGGCTTCGTTGATGCTCGTGTGCAGGTGCCGTTGCAACACCTTTCTCCAAAAATGTCAGATCGGATGGATTTCAGTAAGTTGAATAAAAGGTTCGGGCCACTTTTAGATGTCTCGGTCTCATCTTGTGATGTAAAAAAAAAAACCTCTTCAGCTCATCTGCTTCTTCCTTTTAGTCACTGGCAGTCCCAATCTGCTCACCAGGCTTTATGTCTGTCAACCTCCCTGCCTCCCTCCCTCTTTTGTTCTCTGGGTGAACTCTGCAGCTTTGTGTGAGATTCTGGTCTCCATACCATCACTACCGACCCATCCAGCTCTCTATCAGCACAAGCGGAGATGCACGTAAACACTCAGCCACTCACACAGTCAGCATCTCTCTCCTTCACACACAAACGCACATTCACCAAAAATACCCATCTCCTCTGATTAATGGCAGAGCTGGGGAGGGTGCCAGGCAAAAAGAGGGAAGGCATTAGAGGAAAGGAGTGTAGGAGAGAGGAGAGGCTGCTGCAGCTGTGGTTTTGGAGCCGGTCTCTGCACCCCCTTGCTACCCCCTCTCTCCATCTCCTCTCTGGCTCCTCCAGGGACACACGCCTTGGCCCGGCCCCAGGAACCAGGGAGTCAGGACCAGGCTAAGGGGGAGAGAAGGGGGAACAAGAGAGGGAAGGAAGGATATCAGAAAAGAAGGAGAAAAACAGAGCTGACCTAATGCGAAAGTACTGTGAGGCAGCACCTACATAAACAGGAGAGTGCATGGGATGTTCCTCACGGGCAAAATAGTACAAAGCGTCATTTTTACAGAAACACTTGAGTCTGTTTGAAGTTTCTTTTACATGATACTGATGGTGTCATTTGGCTTTATGTTGCAACAAAACCAATAGTTTTGTGAAAAAGAGTGGCTACTTAACTGCATTTTTGAGATCGTTGCATTTTTAATGAAATAATATCTCAATCACTCGGATACAATTGTATTTGTGTATGCAATGCCTTAAAATGGAAGTCATCTGAAACAAGCACTACTTCGATGAGTCCATGTCAATATGTGCCACATACAGGAAAGGATAGTCACACCAGCAGATAGACATGTCTGTGTTGTATGATTGTCATTGTGTGCATGATGCCAGGTTGTGGATGCTGGCAAGCATGCACCATTGGCACCTTGAGAAATATGATTAGAAGCAGAAGTTTGGCTATCAAATCCCTTTTGTGCGCAGACATTGTGAACCACACTGTCGACAATCAAACACTTACTTCCCTCTGAGCAGTTGACTGCAAATTGCTGCAGTTCATCCTCCAGCATCAGAACACTGCCGTTGTGCTGGCTATTAAATAGGAAAGAAAGATATTTCCTCAGGGGATGAAGGGAATCTGTGCATTTGACCAAGAGCATTTCCTGATAACTTTATTGGACAATTCATTGTTATTTCTCAAGAAAGATGATGAGAATGGAAAGAGTACAGACACTTAACATGTTTGCTTTACACTTGGCCGGCTTTCTTATCTTTTGTAATCTTATGAAAAAGTGCTTCATAAATTCAGGATTTATGCGCACAGTCCTATTCACAGTGAAGATGGTGTAATTGTGCATGGTGGGGGGAGGTGTCAAAGGGCTCATCCTTATAAATATGAGATAAGCTCATCAACTCTCCACTTTGATTGTTTAATGAACACCTTTAGTTGTGGTTTTTAGATTTTAATGTAGCTTCTTTCTACGTCGGTTATGTGTCTTGTTGTCTTGTTTCATGTGGCATTTTCTGGTGTTTGTTCTTGTAATGTGTTTTTTGTCTGTTGAGCACTGTGAACCTTATCTGTCGTTGTCTATGGTGACAAATGAGTTTCCCCACTGGGGATTAATAAAGTTTTATCCATCCATCCATCCTGATACCTATGCATTGAGCTGTGGCTTTATCTGGAGCTCAACACAACACATGCAGGGTTTGGGTCGGCCTGGGCGTGCTTGAATCCAGAGTGTGATCTGCTCACCCTCACTGCCCTGCAGTCCCGGGTTAGTGCTCGCTCTCTCTCTCTCTCTCTCTCTCTCTCTCTCTCTCTCTCTCTCTCTCTCTCTCTCTCTCTCTCTCTCTCTCTCTCTCTCTCTCCTCTCCCCCACTACTCTCAGTGTTTTATGGGCTGTGTGCTGCGGTGCAGTGACCTCCCTCTCACCCCGGTGCCACCCAGCCGGTGCAGGATTCAGGCGCGCACGGCCCCTGCCAAAACCCCACAGCGCCACATCTGCAATCCATAAACGCCAGCCACTCTCGCTCTCCTATTCCCTCGCCCACACCGCCTTTGACTCTCACACTCCTCCATTTCACTCCCTCTCTCTCTCTCTCTCTCTCTCTCTCTCTCGGTCTCTCTCACCCACTAACTTCTTATTTTAATTTCCAATTTCTATACATCCCCTCTTTTTTTTTCATTCCTTTGACTGACTTCCTCCCACCACTTCTAGTATAATTCATGCTGAACATCAACTGGCTCTTGCCTTATCTCTCTCTCTCTCTCTCTCTCTCTCTCTCTCCCTCACTGCCCCCTTTTCTCTCCTTCCGTTTCTTTATCCACATCCAACGGAAAAATCTCTCACCCATTATATCTTCAGTGCGAGCCAACTAAGTGTGGTGGCAGTGAACTGGGAACCGCAGGACATTCCTGATCCAACCAGCGCTAAGTCACCAGTCTTCTGACGGTGGCCCGTGCCAAACACACACTTCACTTATGGGCTGGATGCAGCCTTACCACGTCGCAGTTGGTCCTCGAACAGCAAAATGTTTATTTGTTTCAAATTGATAGTGTCAGGGGGAAAAAATGTAGTGTGCGTATCTAAAGTTTTTTTGTGCACGTTTTGCTTTGGGAGCGTTCTCCATCACGGGGGTATTGAATTCCCCCTCCCCTTGCCATGAACTGCTGGCCAGCAGAACACCCCTCCCCTCAGCCTTAACAAGATGTGTTCAACACATCACTGTTACTGTGCCCTTGCCTTAATACATATACAAAAAAAAATAGTAAAGTCGGAAATAAATTGAGTGTTACCACAAAACTGTCCAGAGCTCCCAGCTTGCCCCCCATGGGCAATAGAGACATTAGTCTTTCTCGATTGTATTATCTTTTTTTTTTCTTCGACTTTTGCACACAGTGAACTTTTGCTCCCCTCCGTTTCTTGGATCATGTTCTCCTCTCCATCCCGAAGTCTTCACCTTCAGGTTTCCCAGACATATTGGCATGCCTCTGTGCTGCAGTCCCAACACAGCCTTAAGGATGAATCATGTTGCTGCAAGCATGCAAGCGCTCAGCTTTATGATAGATACTGCAATTCATAAATCTGTGTTTTCCTACGCAAGGAAGCATGGGCCAGGAAAGAACCCGAAGCATGTCAGCTTCAGTTTGAAAGCAACAAAGAGGTCATGGTGTGTGTGTGTGTTTTGACGAGAGGCTTCAGATCGGGGCCAGTGAGTGAGATTATTGTGTGTTTGTGGGAAGGGGTGTTTATCGCTGGTAGCAAAGTACTACGTTTGAAAAGTTTCTACAAATTTGTCACACCATTTGTAAATTCTATCAATGAATTACGGGGTTCAGGGAAGTGTATCATGAATGTGTTTGGAGAATCATTGTTGGTAAAGCAGCTCTCTTCTCCTCAAGCTGGTGTACTTTTGTGTAACTTTTTTATTTATTTTGTGCTTATTGTTGTTACATTAGTGGTAACAACTAGTATTTAATTAGTTGTTTTTCTTAATTTAGTCCGTTGATGTATGTTTGTGTTAAAAGATTATATAAACAAATGAACAAACCAGCTGCTATTTTTCTAAATATTTAAAAGGCTGCAAGTCATTCATAGAGTTATTATGAAGAAGGATTTTTGCTTGAAAGTGCAACTTGGTGAGGTTTTTTCCACAATGAAAGAGGAACCAGACCCAAGTTAAGAATTCCAATATGTTATTACCATGGCATAGAAACGTTTAATTAATATCTGTGAACATGAAATACTCTCTCAAAGCCAGAAACCAGAGAAGTGTCTCAAACGTGGATATCATTGACTTTAAAGTCATAAAGTAGTGAAGAAAGCCGCTCCTTGGTTGATTGTCGCTGAAGCAGTTCCACACTTCGTAGTTGACGTCACAAACTTTTTAAGTTTTAGCAGTCTGATTTAAAGTTAGTTTACTTTTACTAATATTTTTGGACTGTCTTAGAACACAGGAATAACATGTATACATTTTGAAAATAGCCATAGTTGTCCTCAGTGAGTTTATTTTAAGGCGACTGCGGGCTTAAGCCACAACTGCATGACTTTAAAGAGTTACCAATTGGTATATGACCAATGTAAAAACTATTATTGATCCAGTTGCTATTGCAACTTAGTTAATCATAAAGCACTCAACACATTTACAGCCATTTCTTCAGTGTCTGTCACTCATATTTGACCTGTTTTTAACATATGAGAGAGTTGCTCAACAAATTAGTGAAGTATCTCTGTGGATACTTCATCGCTGCCATCTAGTGGCCGTAACAGACTCAGCAGCAAGATGGAGGCTACATAGCTAAAGTACAACAAGATGGCTCAAGATGAACACAAATGATAACGAAAACATTTTGGATCAAAATAGTTACGTTTAATACACTTTTTGAAAAGGTAATTTTGATCACAATGATGGTGAGTATTTGTGTGAACACATGTCCTGTGTCTTTCTCGCGTCGTCACGTAGTCCTTCCACTACTCCATTTCCAAGTCGTCTACATCCACAATGACCTCTCTCTTGAACCAGGGTAAAGACAAGGGCACGTAGGGGTCATACGTCCAGCGCGGATACACTCTTTTGTACAAATTCATGAGGACGGTGTCCTCCGAGCGCAGCTGCTGGTCAATGACACACTTCATGTGACCATGTGTTCCTGAGAAGATGGAACATGGCAGTCAGAAACATACAGATAACAGACACAGCTGAAAGATGTTGCAGGGACACAGAGTTTTGGTTTTATATTTCCTCACCCAAAGCCTCCTTGATGTGGCCTCTTCGTCCCCACTTTGTGCGCAGCTCCACCGGCTTGAACCACATGATGTCATCTGTCACAAAGAAAAGCAAAAGAGGAGAGTGAACTATGACGCTTAAAAGCCACACGGAGACGTCAAACGTTACAAAATATTCGGTTGTCATCGTTTTTTTCTCTTTGCGTTCTCTTACCCCGGTTGAAGAACATGTAACGAACAACCGCAGAGCGCCGGTTGATTTTGAACGGGTGTCCGCTCAGCACGATCCTCTTCAGCATTACACGCTGAGGGTCACAACTGAGCAGGCTGCCTGTCGCCACCAGGTCCTGGATGCCTGGAGAGACAGTAACAACAACACAATACCAGCATTAACTCAAGCGGATAATCAAATAAAAACAAGATGCTCCAAAGTTGAAACATTCAGGCAGCTGAACCACAAATGGCATCGACTTATTTTCAGGAATACACAGAACCTTTCATCTCACCATCATTCTTCTGTTTGAAGAGCAGGACTCCCGCGGGGGGGAAGGTAATGGGAGCGTACACCGACACCACGGTGGGGGCGTCGGGCCTGAGGAAGCGCTCCATCTTATGCTTGTCGGCTAGAGAAGAGCAGAGCGGAGTTCAACACTCAATAATTCATTTACGACTGTATATCCAGCAGATAAAAACCCATTCAGGATGCCAAAGTGTTCGAATGAGCGACTGAGAAGCTCTTTTGTCCCGGCAGCACTTGGATTTTTTCAATGAACAGTAGTTTTGGTTTTTTGATTTAGATGTAGCATCTTTCTATGTCGGTTATGTGTCCTGTTTTGTTTCATATGGCATTTTCCGCTTTTTGTTCTTGTCATGTGTTTTTTGTCTGTTGTGCACTGTGAACCTCATCTGTTGTTGTCTGTACGAGTCTGTTGTTGACTATGGCGACAAATGAGGTTCCCCAATGGGGTAAAATATAGTTTTGTATCTATCTTTCTTGAACTGTAAATTA
The DNA here is from genome assembly GCF_023055335.1 of Clinocottus analis. Classification (NCBI taxonomy): domain Eukaryota; kingdom Metazoa; phylum Chordata; class Actinopteri; order Perciformes; family Cottidae; genus Clinocottus; species Clinocottus analis. The sequence goes on along the minus strand of NW_027175931.1, from coordinate 19,054,750 downwards.
TTGTAGATACAGTACATGCGTTGTGAAAGCCAATCGGCGGTGAGATGCTCCGCCTGTCATCACAGACATCCTGCTGTTGCTTAAACTGCAATGCATGTCTTGCGTTTGAAAATATTTGTTTTCATTAAACATTTCTTCTTAATGAAATACATGTATTTTTAAAATCGCCACGGTTGGAATAGGAGTATGCGTGAGGGCACGTTGCCTCCATCGACAGGTGTTCTACCTGAAGTGTGCTGAGAGAAGATAGGCGATGCCCTGAACCTCCGAAATCCACAGTGGAACACCAGCTCCTCTTTAGATTTGATCGGCTCTGTGTTGCTAGGGTGTCTCCGCACCAAGAGGTGCATCACGCACATCTGTGCACAAAAGGGAGAAATTATGAGGTCAGAAAAACCAACGACGATAATATTATGCCGCTAGTGTGACTTTGTTTTAAATGGACCGTTAGAAATTCAGACAGAGTGGCTTTTTCCGACGTTAAAACTTGGGATCGGACCTTTTGTTCATGGGGCAAGAGAGACACCATCATCAGAGGTTTGCCCGACTGGACACTCTCCATCACCGAAAAGGGCACGTCGCTGATGTGCAGCGTGACGTACCAGCCGACCTGAAACAGACGTGACAACAGTCAGTGAAGCCACGGATCTAAGACAAACAAAAGAGCGTTTACAAATGAAGACAGCCCCATTTTATTGAATTATTATTATTTACCATCGCTCCCTCTTCCTCGACTGCAGCTTCGGCCAGTATGCGGCGGCGGGTGCGGTCAAAGCTCTTAAACTGGAAGATGCGCGAGTAGTTGAGTGGCAGGTTCTCCATGGGGTCCCAGGGCGAGGAGCGGAAACTTTTGAGGCCTCGATAGCGCTGGAACCTGGACGGAGGAGAGAACGCCGTGTGATCAAACTGCAGTTAAGAAACACGCTCACAGAATTAGTTTCTCTTCTAACCTAAACTCACAACACTTAACTAGTTGAAAACTGTGAAACCATTTTTGGCTCCAGACCTCCTTTTCCCAATACTTGTGTTTATTGTATGTATTTGTTCAGAAAAGTCTTCGGGAAAAAAATGTATATCTGCAAAAAAAAAAAATCCCTTTTAAAAGATATTTTGATCGTAACTATGAACATCCAGCATGATATGAGCCAGATTCCCCCAAAATGCCTCCTAGAGCGGTAAATAAGACACCTTTTTGGAGAGCTTAGGACCAAAAGAATCAGAATCTGCAATAAAAATCACAATAAAAAAAAGCCATGGCCTGTTAGGAAGGAGTTTCAGTCAAAAAACTGTGTCGTTTGGTTCAAAAAAGTAAAAAGTATGTATTTTATGCCAAAAGATTGTCTGAATGGGGCATGCTGGGTTTTAAAATGGGAGCAGGAAGATTTTGGCCACGGTTTCCAAAAGGTTAAATATGGAGGGGTCAGAACTGACCTGATTCGAGCTGCCACGTCGAGGGGCGTGTCCACCTCGTCTGGAAACAACACATTGGCTCGAGCCTCGCGGTAACGTTTCAGGCCTTCTTCTTCTGCGCTCTCATCAATGTGCTCATCGTAGCGTTGATCTGCTCCAGTTCGCTCCGTGGCGCACAACTCTTCCTCTTCCTCCTCCTCTGAAGAGGCACAGTCTGAACCCGGCTCCTGAACAGAGTTTTATAAAAAAAAAAGACATCATGATCATAACCTCCTGTTTTGGGGCGGAGGCAGACATCTCAGAGCCACACTGAATATAAGAGGTTGACCAGCACTGCTAGAGACTTCCTCTGTTAAAGCTGTGAGCCATTGCATCCTTTTGAACACACTTGGATGAACGGGTTCCTCTTTTTTGCTGCACTGCATCTGTGATACTATTGTTGTTGCTGCACTCTATTGCAAACATATTTGGATACCTACACAACTTCGCTCCTACTCATCAAGGCAGCCGTTTGCCTTCCCACTTTCTAAACTGCAGCCATAACACATTACAAACAATGACCAGACGCACATGTCGGGAACACAAGTGCAGTCAAAGAGATTCTAAGTATAGCGTTTGTATTATAGCCAAACATAAACAAGGCTCACCCAGCTACAATAAGAACAGCGTTGTGAGTCGGTATGTGTGAATGTGATAAGGCGTTGCCAGAATTCAGACTATGAGAACCCCTGGTTTGCATATATTTAAATGCTCGGCCTTCCAAGTGCGTGTCTACACAACGCTCTACTGTTTTTACAGACATTAAAGCCTGTTCATGCTTCTGCGTCAGGTCGACGCAGAAGCATCATACTTCTGCGTCTGAATTATTATTTTACTCTTCAAATAACTAGAAATTCAACTTCCGTTGGCAATATGTGTGTGTGAGGAAATGAATCATCAAAGAGGACATGCTTTAAAGTGCTCACTCAACTGGCAAAGCCAGACCCGTGAGGGGAAGGCACTCTGCATGGGGTTTATTCACAGCCGTTCCAACATCCTTGCTGCAATAATAATAATAATAAGAAGGAGAAGAATAAATCCTTATCATTTGAAGTATCCATTCCCCTATTGTTACTCTCTCCTAAATACATACCCTGTGTGTTAACTGTGACATCAAACGCATGCTAATAACAATCACAGATCGCACTGAAACCTTTGCATAAGGAGAGTTTTCCCGACTTCTTTTCAAGCAGAGCTGGAAATAAATAAATGGTCGACCCCTCCCTTCGTCCAGACAGGAAGCTCTGTTCACAAGACAGGAAGACAGGAGGCTTCTCTCGGGACTCCTGCTCCAAACACTATTGTTGTGGTGAGCAGCCTGGCACTGCAGGCCAGAGACAGACACTGAAAAAACAAACAGTGCCTCTCAGTGACGAGGTGCACTGATCGCGGGTCACGTATGCACCGCTTCAGCCCCGGAACCGCGGACACTCGGACTTCATCGCCACTCCACACGGATCACCGTCCTCATCGTCCTACACGGTCCGACTGCAGGTACCACGACAAGAAGCAGCTGACCAACCTAAAACTTTTCTGCCAAAACTATTAATTGATAAATCAAAAAAGAAAATGTATATTTAATCCACAACTATTTTAATAATTGAGTAGTATTTTTTTTTAAAATTATATTGTCAAAGCTTTGTGGACTTCAGCTTCTACAAGGTTTGAGCCTTATTTTCTAACTCATTACAATTAGGATTATAGACTAAATCCCAACGTGGACGCGTTGTATTCGGGTCGTCCTTTCCTCCCTCGAGCCGGTCCAGTCGCATGAACTTGTCAAAGTCAGTTTTATTGTCAATTTTACATATGCGCAAACATGCAGAAGATTGAAAGTACGTTTCTCTTCTGTCCAACATAAAGTGAATAATAATAATAAAGTGCGAAAAGGTTTAAAAGTTTAAGAAAAAAAAAGATATAAGCATGTAATAAACTGCACAATCAGTCTGCCTCCAACATTATTAGATTATGCCAAAGAAATAACCAGCAATGGAGCATAAGCTTCTTGCTCTGCGTGTGTGACTCATGGTTAAGATATCGGCCGGAAAACCTCACATTCCCAATTCAACCGGGGTCGAGCCGAACCTGTGGAGGACCTTTGTTGCAGCTTTGTCCTCTGTTGCCAGTCAGCGCTCCACTGTCTGTGACAAAGGCTTAAAATGCTAAAAGAGTAAACAAGTACCTGAGACATGACGTCGTCACCCTCTCCGTCCATGGCCTCGTCCATGGCCTCGTCCAACATGTCGTCATCATCGTCGTCCTCTTCACTGCTTTCTTCGTCCGTCTCTCCATTCTCCTCCTCCTCGTCAACAATCCATGAGGCCTGGTAGTCTGATGTTCCTTTAGGGACCTTGATCACACGTTTGTTCTTCCTGGCCTCTAAACAGCGGAGAGAAGGATCAAAGAAACCTTTAGGTTGGATTGGATATGAAAATAAACCACATTTTTATCAAGAAACTCATTTTAGTACACAAGTCATTTCTGGTTGGTAAAAAATATCTTATAAGTTATGTCAAGTTCGAGTAACATATTGCAGCTCTGAGCGAACTGAAGGCAACATGACAGTTTATTGATTAAGATTCTATTTTGATCTATCAAACAGACTCCAAGATGTCGGATTATTTCAGCCTATAAAACTGTAATCAAGGAGAAGGTGACAAACCAGTATCAGTTGTAAAACATGTCCACTGTGTTTATGGTTTAATGTTATGCACCACCTGCCATGACAAATTCCTTGTATGTGACAACACACGTGGCAATAAATTGTTCTGATTCTGCACCTTCGGCTTCCAAAAGCTCGGTCTCTGTTGGCCACGTCTGCTCTCCATCCATGGGGTCCACGGCGGCTTCAGCCTGAAGACTCTCCCTGCGGGATGGGTTTGCTTTCATGAGCACCCTCACTGGAGCCTCGTCTTCCCCTCCGTCCTGTGGGAAACACAGATGGACGCAGTGAATGGTAAAAGTTAAGATTTAAAGAGCATTTTGCTTTGTTTGTTCTACTCTGCCATTATTTTCATTCATTAAACCATTTGAAAATGTGTTACTGTAATATCCTTAAGCAATTTTAATATCACGACTGATTTAAAATGTTGTCAAATTACATTCGTGCTGCATTGTAAGTACTCCATTCTTATGCTTCAGAAATATGACATGAACACAAATAATTATGGGACCCTTATACACTGGGATGCTTCAAGCCGCTTGACTTACCTGCATGTCAACGTCTCCAGCCTTGCCAGACTTTGTTGTTCTGGCAGTTAAATTGAGGGGAAGAGGGTCTGATGGGGCATCAATCTGACTGAGCTGAAAGTCTCCATGTCCACTGATGTGCACCAGTCTATCAACTTGTAGAGGACGGCCACGGACGTACCCCGAGACGCAGAGGGTGCCCAGGCCGGCGGGTGTAGCACCCGTCCCCTCAGCGGGGCCATTGGCCGTAAAAGTGACATGCTGAGCCAAAAGATGGGAACGCCTGGAGCGGAAACCGAGCTTTCTCTGTCTCTGGGTGGCGAGGTGTCTGAGAAGCAGAGTGGCTTCCTGCTCCGAATCCAGGGGGAAGAGACGGGCATCGGGGAATCGGATCTCTGTGATCTTTGACAGAGCTCTCTTGGACTCAACCCTCTTCTTCACAGGAAGATCAGCCACACCCTGACACACCAGTGCTACAAGGGGAGAAAGGAGCAACAGAGAGACGAACGCTTAGAAAATCTGCCGCAACAACAATCTCTCTTAATGTGTGAATGGAGGAGTCTAAAAGCTCCAGCAGTGTGTTCAGGTTTGTACCCACCATGGCTGGGGAGGCCCTGAGCAAAGAGGCACGAGAGACAGTAGTCTCCATAGTTGTCCCAACCTTCCGCGCAGTCCAGCACAAATACAAGGCTATCTGCAATCTTTGCCACATCCAGCAGGGAGTGTATGTCAGCTGTCCAAAGAAATCACGAGAGAAGCTCAAGAGTGGGACTCAATGGAACGGTCCAAAACAATATTCCTATTCATCAATTGATTCCAGTTTACAAAGCAACTGTTTGGCATCACTCAACACTTACCCGTGCTGTGGCTGAGAAAGGTGAACCTCTGCTTAACGCGAGGAAAAAGCAGACCGAAACTGTCACTGACGCCACTGACGCACCGCTCCTGATGTACGACACCCCCAGTCCCCTCCTGGCGGAGCAGTTTGGT